>NC_067161.1:3542500-3620000 GCF_903995435.1 Acomys russatus
GCCCACATCCAGGGCTTCGAGTTGGCCCATCCCAACATCTACCCCCATCTATGAACTGCTGGAGGGAGTGAAGAGGCTGGTCCTGCAGATCCAAAGCTGCAGGATCTCCATGACACAGGGCAACAGCAGACTATCTGAGAGGAGTCCCAGTGAGGACCTAATACTAACAGTGTAGCAGAAGCCAGAGGCCTCGAGCCAGATCAGTGACTCATTGCAATGCACGTTTGCAAGTAAAGCTGTGTAGACAGAAGGATGTACTGTGGGGCACACTGTGACGCACTACAGCTTCCTTAACAAGAGTTTTTTGTTGTTGTGGTTCTATCTTGTTTTATTTTTGGGGAAGGGGGAGTGGCAAGGGCAGAGGGCAGGGAGATGAGTGGGATTGGGGCGCATGGTGTGAAACTCACAAAGAATCAGTAAAAAAGGTGTTTTTAAAAAGAAGAAAAGAGCCGGGTGGTGGTGGCACACGCCTTTAATTCTAGCACTCGGGAGGCAGAGACAGGTAGATCGCTGTGAGTTCAAGGCCAGCCTGGTCTACAAAGTGAGTCCAGGACAGGACAGCCAAGGGTACATAGAGAAACGCTGTCTTGAAAAACAAAACAAAACAAAAACAAACAAACAAACAAAAAAAAAAAAAAAAAAGAGGAAGTCTTGTCACAGGCTACTGCGTTGCTCCAAGAGGAGGACGGCTGAGAATGAGACAGTACATAGCCTCTTACTCCTCTTGTAAGGACTCCCTGGGATCCATCAGGCTCTGAGTAAGGAGCCTGCTACCAAGCCTGACAACCTGAGTTTGAGTCCCAGGTACCATAGGGTAGGAGAGAACCAACCCCCACAAGTTGTCCTCTGAGCTCTACATTCATACACACGCACATGTACACACACTCACACTCACGCACACACTCATACACACACTCACTCACGCACACACACATACACACACACACACTCTCACACACTCACATACACACTAAATAAGGACGCCAATCAATCAATCAATGGAATAAGAGCAAACCTTTAGGAAAGTTGGATCCGTAGAGGCAGCAGCCAGCTTCAAAGCTGCTAGGAATTGGGAGATTGGGGGAAAATGAAGGGACGGAGACACCAGCTTTTGTGAGCGTTGGGGTTTTAGGAGGGATGATACAATGTCCAAAACCGACCCTGGGAGTGGTTACCTTGCAAGGTACACTGTGCATTTTATCTTAATAATCTTGTTTAGTAAGAAAAAGGACGCCAGTGGCTGGCTCAATACCTAGCTCAGTTCTGCCCTGTTCCCTGTGTAGCCTCTTTGGGCCTCAGTTTCCCGCCTGGCACCACCAACGTTGCCCCTGGTGTATCCTGAAGGTGCACTAGCCCAGACTTTACCCTGGCAGATGTGTATTTGCCCATGCCTTCTGCTCAATGAGACACAAAGAGATTCTGGCTAAGGTGCCAACCCATCAGGTTGGAAGCCCACTGCTCTGCCTCTGAGACCTGCCGGGGTCAAGGCAAGGGTAGGATGAACCCAGGAAGGCCGCAGGATGCTTGCAGGCAACTACAGACCTGGGGGGGGGGCGGCTGTCGAGGGGTAAGGGGATGGGAGTTAAGGGATGGGGAAACGGGCGTGGGGGGCGTGGGATGCATTCTCTGCCTGTTCATTGGGATGCCTCCAGTGAAATCCAACTCAGCTCATAGACAGGCAGTGGAGTCAGGTGGTCTGGGTGACCTGCCTGCTACATGTCTTGGAGGGAGGTGAAGCCACCTGCTTGCCTAGTACCGGTTAGGACTTAAAGCTATACCTGTGGAGCCCAGCTATTTGTGTACCAGTGTGTATGTATATATTTTCATGTATGTATCTATATATCTGTTTATATGTGCTCTGTGTGTGTGTGTGTGTGTGTGTGTGTGTGTGTGTGTGTGTGTGTGCAGTCAGAGGAGAACCTCGGGGGAGGGGTCATTCTTCAGGTGCCATCTCCTTAGACGTTTTAGACAAATAGCCACTGGCCTGGAGCTTGCTTAGTCCACTACCTAGACAAAAAGCCCCAGAGACCCTCCTGTCTCTGTCTGCCCAGCCCAGTAAGTGTAAGCTGCCCCACTGCAGATTTTCACATGAGTTCTAGAGATTAAACTCAGGTCCTCGTGCTGTGTGGCAAGCATTTGGCTAAGCCCGTCTTGTTTATTTTTTGAGACGGGGTCTCATATAGCTCATGCTGGCCCTGAAACTGCCTAGGATGATCTTGAACTCTGATGCTTTGCTAGCAGCCCCATACAAGCCTGGATGCTTCATGTCAGCACTTTGTTTTTGTTTTTTTTTTTTAAGAGTTATTTTTTTTTAAAAGAGTTATTTATTTATTTATTATACAGTATTCTACCTACACGTGAGCCAGCAAGCCAGAAAAGGATACCAAATCTCATTATAGATGTTAATGAGCCATCATGTGGTTGTTGGGACTTGAACTCAGGACCTTTGGAAGAACAGCCAGTGTTCTAAACCTCTGAGCCTTCTCTCTACCCCAGCCCTTCTTGTGTATCAGCCAGGTGACTTCTACTGGGGCCACTGATGGCTGCTGCAGCACCAAAGTGTATTTAATAAACTCTTTACCTCCACTGTTAGCATCTGGCAGCCCTGCAAACCTGCCTCTAGGTTGCTTAACAACTTCTGATATCATCACTTGCAGTGGCCAGATGTTCACTAGATATAAAAAGGCCAGCCTGCCACCCTGTCTCTCTCTTACTCTTTTTTACCTCTCTCTCTCTCTCTCTCTCTCTTGCGTTCTTTCTAAGGGGTGCCCTCTTTCCCTTCTTTCTCTCTCACTGTCTCCCTGTCTCTGTCTCTGTCTCTGTCTCTGTCTGCCCTCATGGCTCACTCATGGCCTAACTCCTTTCCTCTTCCTTTCCGCTAAATCAATCTATGTCAGATCTGTTGTTTCACTCTACTTATTTGTAATGATAACAGTCACCTTTTGGGGTCTTTTTGATCATGTATTTGTATCACTGGCCTGCTGCCCCCTTCCAAGCCTTGCAGAATGAAGAACCTGAGGCACAGAGAGGTTGAGTAACTAGCCTAAGGCTGCAGAGTGTGGATGTGAACTGACCTGATGCCTTCCTGTGCAGAGGCCCTGGGTTCCCTGTGTCCTGAGGCCTCTGAGAACCTGACACAACTTACATCCCTGTGTGACGTGTGCATTGGCCAGGAGTTTACATGCCTATGTGTATGATCAGGAATGTTGGGGCTTGAGTATGGCTCCTGTGTGTGTGTGTGTGTGTGTGTGTGTGTGTGTGTGTGTGTGTGTGTGTTTGTGTGTGTGTGTGTCTGGGGGCTGCAGAAGGATGGTGTAATGGCCACCCGGGTAGTTCCTGGCAGCCCAGCCCTCCTAACAGCCCTTAGGGTGGCTTTTGTTTTCGTCACTAGGGACCTAGAGTGGGCAGGCCTGTGGAATTCCAGGCATTTGTCCTTTCTAGGGGGAGGAGACCCATGGAAAACTCCACGCTCTGGCTCAATCTTAGGGCCCTGTGTAGTCATGAACATAGGATCTCCCAATGGACCTGCATAGCTTGGGCCTGGAGCCTGGCTTAGTGGGGTTTCCTTCAGACCAAGTCAAGGGTCCCACACCCAGGGCTGCCAGGCCAGCAGGGCACACATCAAGTGGTACTGGGGCTTGGTGTCAGGCACAGCTGTCTGCCTTCAGTGGTAGCTGAGGTGGGGCATCCTGCCTCTGCTCTCTCCAGCCTCTCAGTCTCCCTGGTGAAGGAGTCCACCTGGAGAGCCCGTTGACTGCCCAACCCTGCTGTGCATTGGCCCTGCTGTGTACTCCCCTCCTACACTGCCCCTGGAGATGAGACTGTGTTTGAACAGGGTCTTGTCTGGTGGGTTGAATGCGTGCCTAGCACGTGTTAAGTACTTGGTTTGATCCCTGACAGCACATGGATGCGTACTTTGGAGGTGGTGGCAGGACATCAGAAGTTCACCACCAAATCTGAGCTGCAGGAGATGGTGTTGAAACAGAACAAAATAAAATGGGAAAACAGGCTTTGCAGATGTAACCAAGCCAGGGATTGGGCCCCCTTTTAGACACGTCTCACTATGCAGCCCACACTGGCTTCGAACCCGTAAGCCCCCGGCCTCTGCATCCTGAGGGCTAGGATTGCTGGCATACCACACCCTGCTACACTTTGGTTACTCTAAGCCATTCCACATTTGGTCATTTATCACAGCAGCCTTATGACTGCAGCAGCACTGTGGCTGCCCATCCCCCTCCTCCTTTATGACACAGGGCCTCACTGTGTAGCCCTCCCTGGCTGGCCTGAGCTGCCTAACGGTAGTTATAATCATCAGCCAGGCTATTTGTTTTCCGTAGCCCTCAGTTCAAGTTCTAATTCCCCCATGTGCTCTGGGCTAGAGCCCTGACCATGGTAAAGCCCAGTTTCCACAAATGTAAAACAGGGACAGTGTCTTAGTTAGGGTTTCTATTGCTGTGATAAACAGCCTGACTTAAAGCAACTTGGGGAGCAAAGGATTTATTTCATCTTACACTTCTAAATTACAGTCCATCACTGAGGAATTCAGGGCAGGAATTCAAGGCAGGAACCAGGAGGTGAGAACGGAAGCAGAGGCCTTAGATTTGCATTGTTTATTGTCTTGCTCTTCGTGGCTTATTTTCTCTTTTGGTTTTTTGAGACAGGGTTTCTCTGTGTAGCCTTGGCTGTACTGAACTCACTTTATAGACCAGGCTGGCCTCGAACTCACAGCGATCCGCCAGCCTCTGCCTCCTGAGTGTGCGGATTAAAGACATGCGCCACCACGCCGGGCATGGCTTGCTTTCTTATACAACTCAGGACCACTTACCCAGGGCTACCGCCATCCCTGCTCTGTGGCATAGGCCCACCCACATGCACTGTCACCAGTGGCCTAGGTATGTCCACATCAATGATCAATCGAGAAGATGCCCACACAGCCTTGCCTACAGGCCAGCCGGGTGGAGGCATGCTCTCTGCTGAGGTTTCCTCTTCTCAAATGACTCTAGCTTGTGTCAGGCTGACAAAAACAAAACAAAACAAAACAAAAACAAAAACAAAAACAAAACCCAAACCTAACCAGCATGTATGCATGTTGTCAAACAGGGCTCAGAGATAAACGGCCTCCAGGAGCCCAGCTGTTGCTCCTTTGGTCTGGAATAGATCTAGCAGGTGCCAGATCTGAGCACATCAAGTCAGTCCACGGGCTTCCTGGAAGAGCATGGTATTTCAGTGAGGTTGTATGGTGGGGTCAGATAAACAAACAAAGGAATGCACTGAGGAGAAGGCATGTAGGAAGAGGCCACCTAGAGATGCTGGGGCCCAGGAAGGCTTTCTCAGGTCAGAGGAGGCCTGAGGCCAAAAGAGAAGACAGGAGAAGGCAGGGGAAGGCATTCTAGGCTATGAGAACCTAGGTGCAAAGGCCCAGAGTACAGGAGAATGGGATACATTTGACAAGCCAGGGTACGAGATGGTTTGTGTTGAGGACCAAGAAATCTTCCTAAAGAGCAGGGAGTTCCTTGCTCTAGAATATGGCCTTGGGTCTTAGGGCATCACTGGGGGAGGGGTGCTGTTGGTGTTGTTAGTGTGTTGATGCTGGTGGTGTGTTGGTGCTGTTGGTAGTTTTGGTGTTGTTGGTGTTGGTGGTTTTTGTGTTGTTGGTGTTTGTTAGTGTGTTGATGCTGTTGGTGTGTTGGTGCTGTTGGTGCTTTTGGTGTTGTTGGTGCTTTTGGTGCTGTTGGTGTTGTTACTGTTTTGAGACAGACTGTCATGTAGCCCAGGCTGTCACCGAACTCCCAGTGTAGCTGGGGATAACCTTGAACTCCTGATCCTTCTATGTTTGAAGGGACTCTAGCCAGACCGAGCATGGTGAACATGGCTCTGGCAGGCCTTGTCCTTCTTCCTCATCCCCTCTGCCTTGCTAAAAACTGTTACAGATTACATTCCTGAAGCTAGCTCCAAGGTCTATTCCCTTTTTTGGCCACTTCCTCTTCCTGGGGCTGACTACCAAGGACCAGCTACCAAAGTACTAAAGTCCAACAATCAAAAGCCCCATTTACCTCATTTAATTAACGTGCCCAACTAAAATTCAACACCTCATCCTAACATGGGGTTTCCCATCTCTCTGGGACAAATAGTCCTTCCCTCTCTTCCTTGCCTCTTTTCTCCCCTCTCCCCCGTTCCCTTCCCCTTCTCCCTCATCCTCTGTCTCCTGTCTTTGCCTTTATACGTACTCTCTGTCCCTCTGGGATAAATGAATCTCCTTTGTGCTGAGAACTTGGTCCTGGGGTGTCTTGAGTTGACTCCGATGTTCCCTATGACCTTCACTTTGTAAGTGCTGGGATTACAAATGTACACCATCAGGCCCCACTGCCTCTGGGTGGCTTGAAGCAAACTCATAGTAGCACTCCAATTAGTGAGTTTCTCATTAGACAGTGCCCTCCTTTGCATCCTGGACCTGCAGACTCGTTATGCCACTTGGGGTATTTGCCACCCATTGTGTTGTGGGTAGGAAGAGAAATGGAGGCTGGATGACAGCTGCCTGTTGCCAACCTCCTCTGCTTCTAGAGTCTCATAGCCCCACAAAGCAAAGCCAAGATTCAGCTTAGATGGAAGCCTGTCAGGCTCTATGGATGTCAGAATGGACCAAGAAGGCACCTTACCCACCCACTCCCAAACTACTAGTTGATGCTAGAATTTCTTCCAGGGCCCAGGCCTGTGACACCTGCAGACAGTCAAATCTGAAATGTATGGTGTTTCCTGCCTGGGCTCTGGGCTAAAAAGCATCTGTCTCATGTTCCTCACCCTGAGCCAGCCACTCCCTGGCCCTCAGCTCCAGAAAAGACAGGGTTAGAACCTGCCTCTGTGTCCACCAAAGTCTTGGCATAGACACCAATTTCTCATCCTCCTTTGGCTCATTTTCTTTTTCTTTTCTTTCTTTCTTTCTTTTTTTTTTTTCTTTTCTTTTTTTGTTTCTTTGAGACAGGGTTTCTCTGTGTAGCCTTGTCTGTTCTGGACTCACTTTGTAGACCAGGCTGACCTTGAACTCACAGTGAACTACCTGCCTCTGCCTCCTAAGTGCTGGGATTAAAGGCGTGCACCACCACCACACCTGGCCTTTTTTTCTTTTTTCTGAGACAAGGTTTCCTCTGTGTAGCCCTGCCTGTCCTGGACTCATACTGTAGACCAGACTGGCCTCAAACTCACAGAGATCCACCTGCCTCTGCCTCTGTGAGTGCTGGGATTACTGGTGTGGGCCGCAATGCCTGGCCTGTGGCTCTTCTTCTTCTTCTTCTTCTTCTTCTTCTTCTTCTTCTTCTTCTTCTTCTTCTTCTTCTAAAGATTTATTTATTTATTATGTACACAGTGATCTGTCTGCATGTAGGCCTGTACTCCAGAAGAGGGCAACAGATCTCATTATACATGGTTGGGAGCCACCATGTGGTTTCTGGGAATTGAACTCAGGACCTCTGGAAGAGCATTCAGTGCTCTTAACCTCTCAGCCAGCTCTCCAGCCCCCTTTGGCTCTTCTTGACCAGCAAATTTCAAGTGTTCTGTCTGGAAGTAGGTGAACAGGCAGAGGGAAGGGGAAGGTCACTGTGTCCCCACCCTCATGCTCCCTCACCTTCCAAAAAGCCACTTGTGTACCCAGTGCCTGACTCAGAATCTGCCTCTGGGACCCAGCCTAAAATGACATCATATCTGATATGCCCAGCCTGTGTCTCTCAAAAGTCTTTGGAGGAGGCCTCTGGAAACTGTCCCTTCTTATCCGACTCCTGCTGATTCCGGTGTTGCTGGCGTCTTGATGGGAGTCCAGTGCTTGGTAGGAAGGGCAAAGCCAACACCTGCTTCTCTTTGGTACCAGAACTTCTGGTAGAAACCCTGTCCATCTTTCTTTGTAATGCAGTATGGTATGGGCATCCTCTAGGCTCTATGTAGCCTGGACATGTGTGTGTGTTGGCTAGGTTTGTGTTTCCTATTTTGTCAGCCTGATACAAGCTGCAGTCATCTGAAAAGAGGAAACCTCAGCAGAGATCACGCCTCCACCGTGTTGGCCCGTGGGCAAGGCTGTGGCTCCACCGTGCGGGCCCGTGGGCAAGGCTGTGGGCAGCTTCTCCATTGATCGTTGATCTCCATTGACCTCGCCCACTGGGGCAGCACATCCCTGGGCTGGTGGTCCTGGAGTAGTCACTGATGGGGAACCCAGATAATCTGTTTCCTTCCCAGTTTGCTTTAGGTCACGTTGGTGTTTCATTAGAGCAATGGAAACTTAACTAAAACCACATGCAAGGTGTTTTCTGGAAGCTTTGAATCCGCTGCTGTGTGGGAGACGTAGTTCTCAGTAGAGCAAGTGCTCGGCAAACACAAAGTCCTCGGAGCAGGTTCCATCCCGGTGCCACAGAAACCAGGCATCAGGGCATGCACGCAACTCCAGTGATTAGAAGTGGAGACGGGAGGATCAGAGAAGTTCAAGGTCACTCCTGACTACATGAGGCTCAAAGTAAAACCAAACAGAGAAGCTGAAAAAATAACCCAGAGAGGCTGGGTGCTGAGTCCGGGAGAGAGTGTGGCAGAGCGTGGCAGAGCGTGGCAGAGCGTGGCAGAGTATGGCAGAGCGTGGCAGAGTGTGGCAGAGTGTGGCAGAGCGTGGCAGAGTGTGGCAGAGCGTGGCAGAGTGTGGCAGAGTATGGCAGAGCGTGGAGCCCTGGGACAGTCCCTCCCAGCCTGCCTGGTGCTGATGTGAGTCAGGGTTGTCAGGCAGGATGCTGGTTGGGGAAACTAGGCCTCCATTCGTATCTGATGATTCATCCCAGAAGAATGGGAAGCCTCTTCCCCTCCCTTTAGGTCTCTTCTCAGCAGCTGTGCTTGCTTCAGTCCAGTGAAGAACCGGCATGCCTGTGTGCATGTGTGTGTGTGTGTGTGTGTGTGTGTGTGTGTGTGTGTGTGTGTGTGTGTGTGTGTGCGGGTGTGTGTACTGGAGTATGCTATTCAGGACTAGTAACAAAATGTTGCAAAGAAGAGTCAGAATTAAATTATTTTATCTGTGAACAGAATGTCATGGGGAGTTGGTGATGGGCTAGCTTCAGGCATGGCTAGATCCTGGGGCCCTGGCATCAGTGGAAAGATCTGTACTTCCTCCACAGGCCTGCCTTCACCTGCTCGGCGAGTGGGTGCTCTGTGCTCCCAGCTTCCCTCTCTGGCCTAGGAGAGGATTGCCCTTGCTCAGAGAGTTCCGGTGACTCTCAGGATACAGGCTCACTAGCTGGATTTGGATCTTGGGCCCTTGGATTAGGGGATCCAGAAAGCCATGCCACCATTGACGAGCCGTGGCTGCATGCTGAGTGTGCCTGGGGAACGTGGGGTGGGGCCAGGAAGGAGGAACACCCCACAGCTAAGGTCAGTGACTCACTGACACCCACATTTCCAGGAGGACAGAGGTGGGCTGCAAGAGGTAGTGGGAGGTATTGGGGGGGTGGCTTCTAAGTGGCCAAGGCCTAGAAGGGCTCAAACCTTAATTTCGTCAGACCGGAAAATCCACCTCTTTGCTATGTACCAAGGAACCAGCTCACAGCATTTGTGGGGACAAGCTCTACACTCTGGGACTCTCCTCCACTGTCCTTGTCTTGGACACCACTGGGGACTTGATTAGGAACGTGGCAGCTGCAGGCAGCTTTTGAGTTCAAACCCCACCCATGCCTTGTTAATCTGTGAGACGGTGGGTTTGTTTCTCAACCTCCCTGTGCCTGTGTTCTTTTATCTGAAAAAAACAAATGTGGATCTTGCAATTTCCTGCCTCCTGTGACCACCGCAGGCATTCAGTGAGGCTCCTGGAGTCTGGGCGACCTGTGTGTGTGTATGTTGTGGCTGAGGTCAGATCCAGCTTGGCTGACTCTCAGTTCTGGGCTCTCTGTCCTGGCCAGCAGCAGGAGCTGCTATTTGAATGAATGTGTGAAAGAGTGGATGCATGGATGGATGAGTGGATGGATGGAGGGATAAATGGATGGATGGGTAGATACATGGATGGATGGATGGATGGATGGGTGGATGGGTGGGTGGATGGGTGGTAGGTGGGGGGATGGGTGGGTTGATTAGTGGTGGGTGGGTGGATAGGTAGATGGATGGATGGGCAGGTGGGTAAATGATAAGGGAAGGCTGGTGTTGTCTCCCAACCACTGAGAAGTCCCTTCAGCTCCCACATGGGGGAGCTTGGGCCTTCTGTTACAGACTCAGTTCCCCAGCAGCAGATCTGGGATGACGTTAGGCTGTGACACACCATTGTAATGCCCGGCCAAGTGTGCCATGGTGGTACTCACACCTGACAGGCTCTCTATCTACGGAGCCACAGCCAGCCCTCTTTTGGTTTTCTGAGGCAGTCTCACCCTGCTGCTTAAACTGGCTTTGAAATCACATCACTCCTCCTGCCTCAGCCTCCAGAGTGCTCAGATGATGGGTGTGTTGCCAAGGATTACTTCAGCCTCATCCGCATTGCCACAAGCATGGGTTCTCTCCGGTAGAGTTTGCATGTGGGTCACTAGACTAGCCCAGGTGAGGAGTGAGGAAATCAACACTGGCCTTGATGGGAAGGGTTGCCAAATACTGTGGTCATGTGTCTCAATCTGTCACACTTTCCTTCCTTAAGAATGTGGGGGCAGCTGTGGGAAGTAGATAAAAGTGTACTGGTGTGAACGTGATGGAAAGGCCTGGGTGTGTGTACTGTCCAGCCGTCCCCCCAAGCCCTTCTGCTAGGGCGGCTTCACCCACTCTCCAACACCACACTGCGCTAGCCATCCATGAGTTTGGAATGTCCAGCGTCCCTTCTGGTCCGGTGGCCACCTGTGTCCCTTTGTATTATAGTGGGGCTGACCCTTTCAAACTCAAAGCTAGCAAGTGATCAGGAATTTGGTCCCTGTCATCATAGAGACTGGGGCAGGGATAGGGGCACGTGACCCACAGAGGACTAGTAAGCCTTTTGCTAGAGAGGCTGGGAAATAAAAGTTCTCTCCGTGGATTGCCTGGGGCTGCTGGGGATGGCCTGCCCGAGGCTGAGGTTGTCGCTGCAGAGAGCAGAGAGGAGGTGCAGAGCACAGGAGTGCTGGGTGTGGCAACGTACAGGGCTCAGCTTCTTTTTTTTTTATTTTTTATTTTTTATTTTTTATTTTTTTAATTAATTTATTCTTGTTACATCTCAATGTTTATCCCTTGTATCCCTTGTATCCTCCCATTCCTCCCTCCCCCCTGGGCTCAGCTTCTTGTATTTGGATTAGGTGGTCTGAAAAGCTCACAGGAAAGTGATGGTTTCAAACCAGTCCTGAAAGATGCTCCTATCTTGTTGTCCTTGGGAGAGAAGAGGAAGGAGGGGAGGGGGGGAGAGGTGGGGAGGGGAAAGGAGGGGAGGGTTCAGTTTGAGCTTACAGGGATCAGACCACGAGTCACTACAGTCTTACAGTCGCTTGAATCCACTTTACAATGTGGGTAATAGATACTATAGTTCAGAAATGTCTTCCTCCGTGGCTGTAGGTAACTGCTTCTCTCTGCAGCAGATCTGCCTTCCTGAGAGCTCAGCCCTTTCAGATTTAAGGATAAACTCTTAGTCATAGGGAGCATGGGCTACAGTGAAGCTTTGGAAAAAGACAATATGTCTGCGCTGGACATAACGGAGGAGCAAGCTGTCCCTCCCTTGTTACAGCTTCTAAGGCGGATAGCACCAAGTGTGGGGAGTTAGAATGTTGCTGGTCCAAAGTGAAATTATAGTGGGCTATTTTAGCCTTTTGAATACCGTCCTCTGGGTCCCACAGAACATGGGTGTAACTAATGCTCAAAACAATTTTTATGGCCGGGTGTGGTGGTGCATGCCATTAATCCCAGCATTCGGGAGGCAGAGACAGATGGGTCGCTGTGAATTCGAGGCCAACCTGGTCGACAAAGCGAGTCCAGGACAGCCAAGGTTAACACAGAGAGACCCTGTCTCGAAAAACCAAACAAAACAAACAAAAAATAAAAAACCGTATCCTCACAAACTGGTGTTCTAAGTTGGTTCATACCTTAAAACAAAACAAAACCCAAAAAATCCCAACACCTGCAGAGGCAGAAGCAGGTGAATCTCTGTGAGTTTGAGGCCAGCCTGGTCTAAAAAGTGAGTCCAGAACAGCCAAGGCTACACAGAGAAACCCTGTCTCAAAAAACAAAAAAGTGGGGTGTGGTGGTGCATGCCTTTAGTCTCAGCACTTGGGAGGCAGAGGCAGGTGGATCACTGTGAGTTTGAGGCCAGCCTGGCCTACAAAGTGAATCTAGGACAGCCAAGGCTACACAGAGAGACCCTGTCTTGAAAAACCAAAACCAAACAAACAAAAATCAGAGGGGCTTACTGACCTTCCTACCCAGAATAAATAGGTTACATCTGAACAGCCACTGGCTCTTCAGTTCCCCGCCCGTCCCACCCCCCATCCCCACCCCCGGCACCCAGGAAAGCCTGAGAAGGCTTGTCAGAATCTGGGACATTTGATTCATAAGTTTAGGGTCCCAAGAAACCCCAGTGAGTGATGGGAAGGCAGGAGCTGAGCCAGGTGTGGTGGTGCACACCTGTAATCCTAGCACTCAACAGGTGTAGACAGGAGGATCAGAAATCTACCTGCCTCTGCCTCCTGAGTGCCAGGAACCCAGGCCTGTACCATCACACCCGGTTTGAAAGATTTGTTTTCATCACCTTAAGTCATATATATGCACATGTATCTGTGCACGTGAGTACAGGTGCTCGCTGGGGCTAGAGGCACCAGGTCCTCTGGACCTGAAGTTACAAGGTGGCTGTGAGCCACCCAGCACAGTCCTCTGGAAGAGCATCATGTGCTGCTGCAGGGACACAAGGACATAAAGGAATAACAAAGAAACACCGGCAGTGGCGAACACAAAGGAAAGCAGGGGATGGAGGAAGGAGGCAGGCCTGACGCTGTGGAATCAAGGAGACAGCTAAACATGGAAGGAGCACTTGCTGTCGGGGGAGCACTGTAGGGTGCTGCTGTGGTGGCCATTTTCTGCACACACCGTTAACATTTGTACTTGGCCCAAAAAAAGGCCTTGCCATTTTCCCATGATTCTATGCTGACATCAGCAGCACACATGTCCTTGGGACTTCCTCTGTTCCTTATACTTGTTTTGTTTTGAGAAAGAGCTTCTCATAGCCCAGGCTGGCCTTGAACTCTTGATCCTTTTGCCTCTTCCTCTAATGCACTGGGATTACAGGGACGTGCTACCACATCTACCTTTTTTTTTTTTTAATTATTGTTTTTGGTGTGTGTCTGTGTAGTATATGTGTGTGGTGCATGCACATGTGTGTGCAGGTGCATGTGCCTGCGCCTGTGTGCAGGCCAGAGAGTGTACCACTTTCCCTACCCTGTTTCTTTGAGGCGGGGTCTCTGCCTGATTCTCGAATCTGGAGTTCACCTTTTGTTTCTCCCCAGCTAGGCTGGTAACCAGCAAACCCCAGTGGTCATCCCTGCCCTCACAGCCCTGGATTGCACGTGAGCAGGAGGCCAATCCCAGTTCCGTGGTTACTGAGACCTAAGCTTCATGGTTATGCCGTGAGCATTCAACTGCTAAGCCACGCCCTCAGCCCTGGCCTTTGTTTTTTGAGACAGGGTCTTACTCTGCCGCCTAGGCAGGACTACAGCTCACAGCCCTCCATGTGCTGGGATGACCGAGTGTCCCACCTCACCTGCATGACACCAGTGCACAGCCCACGAGAGCCTGGGAGTTCAGCCGGCCTCGTCCCACAGACGGTACAGGAAGCAGCTGCTGTGTCCTTGATGGGTGGTGAGGCTGTTGCCTCTACCTTCTAAGATGTCTCCCCAGCTTCTGGGCTGGTTTTTGAACCTTTGCCTTCGTCATCAGTCTGTCCAATTGGATCCCTTCCATCCACTTTTGAGCGGTGTGGTGACAGTGAGGAGCTTGCCTGAAGGGGACAACATGGGCAGGGCAGGGCCAGCTCTCTGTGCACAGGTCTTGGCTTCTGGGGAGCGAGCCCTTTCTGCTCTTGGGCCACCATTCTGCCATGGGTCTCATAGCCTGCACTGCCGGGACTGTGACCTGGGTCTACCTCAGAGACCATTTTCTCCCACGCCGACAGCCTTGCTGCTCCTCTGCTCCTCACTAAGGTTGAGACTTCAAGAGCGGCCCCCTCCAGGAAGCCTTCCCTGACCACCTGTTCCCCAGGGGCTTCTGGAGCTCCACCATTAGGAGAGGGTGCTCATGACCCAGTGTCCAGCTAGATTGTTCCTTTCTCAGCTGTTGCTCACCAGCAGAGCTGTTGCCTGGCCTGGCCCTGGGTTCCATTCCTAGCACTGAAAAACCCCAAACAGCTTAAGAACTTGATGGCTTGGTATAGACACTGGAGTCCCCAACGTCAGAGCCTGGGCCTGGACAGCCCTAACATGCTAGCCTGGGCCTCCAAGAGGCACAAAGAGATCCTGTGAGAACACGCTCTCCTCCCCCCATCTCCCCTCTCACCCTTGGGTTCCTTCAGGATCCTGACCTGAGCGTTAGGTTTAAATCCATGGCTGAGCAGCCTCCACCAGGGTATGGCCCCGCCCATTTCCATTGTCTGGGCCACTGTCCCTCCTCAAGGTGGCCCTGCATGGTCACAACTATATAAAATCTCTTCCTGGGAGACAAGTTCCTCTGATGCACCCATGTCAGCCCTTCCTTCCTCCTGGGGAATTCCAGTTTCTTGCGGGCACCATTGTTTTAATAGTTTGACAGCCAAAGGGAGGGGCGCCAGTGTCTGGCTTGGCTCCTGTGGGCATGTCACGGTATCTCCTGTGAGGAGGGTACGCTAGGCTTTGCCACTGCCCAACACGGGACAGCTTCTGTAGCTGGCGAGATGGCTCAGAGGTTAGGAGCACCAGCTGCTCTTCCAAAGTTCCCAGCAACCACATGGTGGCTCACCACCATCTATGAGATCTGATACCCTCTCTGGCGTACATGCAGGCATAACACTGTATACATAATACATAAACAAATCTTTAAAAAAAAATAAGTGCCCCAGTGTGTCTCCAAAGAGCAGGAGTCTGGGGTGATAGGCTTCTCAAGAGGCCTCAGAAACCACTAGGAGGTCAGAGGCAGCAGCAAGGCTTGGGTCCAGCCTGGCCTCCAGTGGAATCCTGGAGCAGCTGACTCACACCCTAAACATATCCTTCTGTCCCTCTGTCCTCCCAGGGTCAAGCTTACGAGATGTGGGATCTCAGAGGAGTGCTGCTAGTAAAGCCAGCCTGTGCAGGGGCTGGGGCAGGTGGATGCTCTGCAGAAACATGGGCACCCGGGCAGAGGCTGGGGCAGGTGGACGCTCTGCAGAGGCGTGGGCGCCAGGGCAGGGGCTGGGGCAGGTGGATGCTCTGTAGAGGCTTGGGCGGCAGGGCAGGGGCTGGGGCAGGTGGACGCTCTGCAGAGACCTGGGTGCCCGGGCAGGGGCTGGGGCAGGTGGATGCTCTGCAGATGCGTGGGCGCCAGGGCAGGGGCTGGGGCAGGTGGATGCTCTGTAGAGGCGTGGGCGCCAGGGCAGGGGCTGGGGCAGGTGGATGCTCTGCAGAGGCGTGGGCGCCAGGGCGGGGGTCATTCCCATCCAGTTTCCCTAGCTTGTGGGTGTTGGGCTGGGCTCACTGGCCACCTTAAGTATGCAGTGTCTTATGACCACAGATGTCACTACCTAAGTCAGCAGTTGTTGCCATGGAAACAGCCTTGGTGTTACCTGAGAACTTTCCTTCCTCCTCTGTCCCAGAGATAGGGAGGAGCCTGCCCTCTCCAGTGGATCCCCACAGAAGCCCCAGAATGCCTGTGTCACCATCTTGGATGTAAACTTGACCTGACTTTCAGAAGCAGCCCCAAGGTGGAAGCCTGACCTACGTTGGACTTACAAAAGATTGGCTTCGGAAAACAGTGGTGTCCTTAGGCCCCAATCCTTATCTTGGCCTTCCTGTGAACTTATCGGTGTTGGGCATCAAAAACCTTTGTGATAGGCCAGGCAGTGACTTCTCACCTACCAGGGAAATGAAAGAGCCCCTGAGATGAGTCATGTGCAAATGTGTGTACATGTGCATGCATGTGTGTGCGTGAGTTGTGTGTGTCTGTGCATGTTTGAGTTGCCATCTCAAAAGGTGGGGAAGTGGCTTTGCTCTGAATTGGCTGTAGTTTTACAGGCATTTTCCTGGCAATGATGGGCTTCTCAACGGCCTGGCCCTGGGGTGTGTGTGCTGGAATTAACAGAAACACAGGACCCTAAGCCAACTGTGGTGGCACATACCTTTAATCCCAGCAGAGGCAGGTGGATCGATGTGAGTCCGAGGACAGCCTGACCTATAAAGTAAGTCTACGTCAGCCAAGGCTACACAGAGAAACCCAGTCTCGAAAAACCGAAAAAAAAACAACAACAAAAAAAACACCAACTAACCAACCAAACAAAACCACAAGCCCCTGGTAATGTTATGCACTCCCACTAGCCTGCTTCTAGATTGCATAGCAACCTCTGATGTCATCACCTGCCACCACCAAGTGTGTGCCAGACAGAACTTCAGCTGCACACCAGATATGAAGGACTCCGTCTGTCACTGGGCTCTTTCTCCCACTCTCCCACTCTCTCCTGGCTCGCTCTCTCGGTTGCTCTCGCTCTGTCTCTCTTTCTGCCTTCGTGGCCTACTGAACCCCTAACTTTTCTCCTCTTTCCTTCCCCCAAATATATCTCTTCATACCAGCTCTATTTCATTATATATATGTATATGTGTGTGTGTGTGTGTATATTTCAACATCCCTAGTTATGCCCAAATGTCTGATGGGCAAAAAATGGCTTTCTAAGTGTATTGTATGTCACACTGAGGCAAATGTGGCATTAGAAATTAATCATTGTTTACCTGACATTCAGATCAAGCTGAGTATCATATGTGGTGCCCGGTCAACACAGAAAATGACCATGAGTTCAAAGCCAGGCTTGGCTACATAGTGGGTTCCAGGCCAACCTGGGCTACATAAGTAAGACTGATGCTGAGAGAGTCTGGGGTGGGGAGTGGGGCTTTGGGATTCTTAGTGTCAGTAATAAGAGACTTTAAGAGTGGACTCAAGTGGAAGCTGGAGAGTACAGAGAAAAACCTCCACGGCAAGCAAGCTGCAAACCTTAGCAGCTGCTGGAAGGTGGAGAACAGGGAGAGACAGGAAAACCTTCCTGTTTGAGTCAAACTGACACAGAGGGCAGAGGGCAGTCACACGGCACACAAGTATGTGGGGGGACAGGTGGGCGCGGGAAGCTTTCGAGAAAGACTATATGTTCCCAGTTTGCTTTTTACTGCTGCGATTGAAGCTGACTAAAGCCACTTAAGGAAGGAGTAGGTTTATTTCCTCTTGCAGCCCTCAGGTCAGGTCACACCCCGTCACAGGGAGCCCAGGGCACCAGGGCAGGAGCAGAGACTACAGGGGAACACTGGCTTGCTCCCCACGGCTTGCTCAGTCTGCTTTCTTACAGCACCCAGGCCCACCTGTGCCACCCACATCCAATCTAATGGAGGCATTTGCTTAGTTGAGGTTCCTCTTCCCAGATGACCCTAACTTGTGTCAAACTGACAAAACTGTCACAGGGAGGAAGCCCAAAGTGTAGGAATGCTTAGAGATAAGACAGAGAGACAGAAAGTTAATCTTTCTTGAGTAACTTAGAAAAGCGTGCTGACTCACACAGCTGCGTGGCTAAGCTGCGTACGAGGCTACTAGGAGGCAGGGATTCTGGGAAAGGAAATTACCTCATCTCAAAGATGAGGTAATAGATATTGCACCCATCTATTTTTTTTTTCAGACTTAATTCACTTAATTTTTCTTGTAGAAAAACCCTTATGTGGTAGCCACGGCTGGAGCCTGAGTTCTCTGAATGGAGACCCTGATGTGGGCTTTACAAGATGGTCAGTGAATTCCTGATAAGGAGACTTGGTGAGGCCGGGCGTGGTGGCGCACACCTTTGATCCTAGCACTTGAGAGGCAGAGGCAGGCAGATCTCTGTGACTTTGAGGCCAGCCTGGTCTACAAAGTGAGTCCAGGACAACCAAGGCTACACAGAAAAACCCTGTCTCAATACCCTCAACACCCCCCTAAAAGAGAGAGAGAAAGAAAGAAGGAGGAGAAGAAGAAGAAGATGATGACTTGGTAAACAGTCTCTTTTCAGGGGTCAAATAACTGTAGGTCTTGGATATGGCATCAAAAGTGGCCTTGGCAAAGTTGCCCAGGGTGACAGTGCAGCCCCTGGCTGATGTGTAGCAGTCATCAATCCTGGCCAGCAGCAGCACAGGAGCAGAGATGATACAAGTGCCTCTCAGGGCAAGGATGAGGTGCACCAACACAGAGCCACAGAGGCCTGTCACTTTGCATGGAACAGCGTGTGGCTTGCCAATCTTGTTCCCCCAGTAGCCTCTCTGTACAGGGACAATGGAAAGCATGGCCAAGATGATGGCCCCTTGGATAGCAGTGTCCACTTCCTTGGAGCACTTAACACCAAGACCAATGTGACCACTGTGTTCCCAATTGTGACAAAAGCCTTGAACCTGGTCCGCTGGCCAGCTGTGTCTGCTTCTGCACTGGCATGATCTTTAGAACCTCATCCTTTAGGAATGCACCCAGGAAAAAGTCAATAGTCTTGGAGTTCTTAATGGGCAGGGAAGACAGATAGATCTCCTCCAAGGATTTGATTTCCATGTCCCTAACCAGGTGGCCCAGCTTGGTGACAGGGATCCACTCCTTGCCTTTGGCTTTACCTCCACAAACCCCGTGGCCACATACAAACAGCTGCTGAATCCTCTATGGAAGTCTGGGTCCCCAGGTCCCCCAGACTCTTCCACTGCATCAGTGTTGTCTGCCATTTGGTGGTTTCCCAAAGAAGAACCAGCTCTTATCTTTTTATCATGGCTAAGGTGAGGAGTGAGCCCACCTGGCTGAGGGGTGGTCCCTTAGCCCAGTGACTAGCATGGCCTTATTGGAAATTCTCCACTCAAGCCAGAAATTCTATTCTCTTGACCAGAAGCAGTGTAGCCTAGGTTATCCTGGACTCACTTTGTAGATCAGGCTGGCCTTGAACTCACAGTGCTGGGATTACAAGTATGTGATACTGTGCCTGGCTGCAGTTATGGGTCTTTATTGCTACTCTAACAAGACCTTGTCATAACACACAAGTGTGTGCAAGTGCACACACACACACACACACACACACACACACTCACAGAGGGATGGAAACACAACCTCATGGTCTGCTGTACCACTCCTGGTTGGAATGACTGTACTACAAAGATGCTTTCTTATCAATGTTTATGGCTACTCTATCCACTATTGACAGGAAATATAAGCAGCCAAGATGCCCATCAACACAGGAATCGACAAAGTATATGTGGTACATGCATACAGGGCAATTTCATTCATCTTTGAAAAGAAATGAAATCATGGTATGTGCAAGTGGATGGACGGAGTTGGAAATCATGTTAAGTGAAATAAGCCAGACTCAGCCAAATGCCGCAAACATAAAAGTATATATGTGTGCCTCTATTTGTATATGTGTGCACGTATGTTTATATATGTACATCTATGTCTTTATCTATAAGTGCATATATGTCTATATGTGCACGTTATGTATATGTGCAAGTATATCTATTTGTGTATGTGTGCTTGTATGTATCTATATATGTATGCAAGTATATATCTATCTACATATAGGTGCACATATGCCTATCTATATGGGTGCACATATGCCTATCTATATGGGTGCACATATGCCTATCTATATGGGTGCACATATGCCTATCTATATGGGTGCACATATGCCTATCTATATGGGTGCACATATGCCTATCTACATGGGTGCACATATGCCTATCTACATGGGTGCACATATGCCTATCTATATGGGTGCACATATGCCTATCTACATGGGTGCACACATGCCTATCTATATGGGTGCACACATGCCTATCTATATGGGTGCACATATGCCTATCTATATGGGTGCACACATGCCTATCTATATGGGTGCACATATGCCTATCTATATGGGTGCACACATGCCTATCTATATGGGTGCACATATGCCTATCTATATGGGTGCACATATGCCTATCTATATGGGTGCACATATGCCTATCTATATGGGTGCACACATGCCTATCTACATGGTGCACATATGCCTATCTATATGGGTGCACATATGCCTATCTATATGGGTGCACATATGCCTATCTATATGGGTGCACATATGCCTATCTATATGGGTGCACATATGCCTATCTATATGGGTGCACATATGCCTATCTATATGGGTGCACATATGCCTATCTATATGGGTGCACATATGCCTATCTATCTATATGGGTGCACATATGCCTATCTACATGGGTGCACATATGCCTATCTACATGGGTGCACATATGCCTATCTACATGGGTGCACATATGCCTATCTATATGGGTGCACATATGCCTATCTACATGGGTGCACATATGCCTATCTACATGGGTGCACATATGCCTATCTATATGGGTGCACATATGCCTATCTATATGGGTGCACATATGCCTATCTATATGGTGCACATATGCCTATCTATATGGGTGCACATATGCCTATCTATATGAGTGCACATATGCCTATCTATATGGGTGCACATATGCCTATCTATATGGTGCACATATGCCTATCTATATGGGTGCACACATGCCTATCTATATGGGTGCACATATGCCTATCTATATGGGTGCACACATGCCTATCTATATGGGTGCACATATGCCTATCTATATGGGTGCACATATGCCTATCTATATGGGTGCACATATGCCTATCTATATGGGTGCACATATGCCTATCTATATGGGTGCACACATGCCTATCTATATGGATGCACATATGCCTATCTATATGGGTGCACATATGCCTATCTATATGGGTGCACATATGCCTATCTATATGGGTGCACATATGCCTATCTATATGGGTGCACATATGCCTATCTATATGGGTGCACACATGCCTATCTACATGGGTGCACATATGCCTATCTACATGGGTGCACATATGCCTATCTACTATGGGTGCACTATGCCTATATATGGTGCACATATGCCTATCTATATGGGTGCACATATGCCTATCTATATGGTGCACACATGCCTATCTATATGGGTGCACATATGTCTATCTATATGGGTGCACATATGCCTATCTATATGGGTGCACATATGCCTATCTATATGGGTGCACATATGCCTATCTACATGGGTGCACATATGCCTATCTACATGGGTGCACATATGCCTATCTATATGGGTGCACATATGCCTATCTACATGGGTGCACATATGCCTATCTATATGGGTGCACATATGCCTATCTATATGGGTGCACATATGCCTATCTATATGGGTGCACATATGTCTATATGTGTGTGTGCATGTATGTCTTTGTCTATATTTGCACATATCTATATCTAAATATATGTATATATGTATGCCTATCCATATGTGTGTATGTATGCCCACCTATATATGGGTGTGCATGATATCTGTATGTAATGTGTGTATAATGTTTACTGTGTGTATGCACATATGCCTATCTATATATGTGCATGTATCTCTCTATTTACACACGTGTGCCTGCTGGCTGGGAAGTGGGAAAGAAGAAAGAGGAGGAGGATTCTCAGGGAAGGGGAGGCAGGGTGATGGGACTCATGTGGCTGGAGGGTAGACAGGGCATTTCACGGGAGAAGAAAGGCACTCGGATGGAGAGGACAGGTGAAATAGGCAGTGAGGGAGGGGACAGAACAGATGAGAACAAGTGTGATGACGCTCAGATGGCCCTGATGGCGCAACACCTTGCTCTGTATGCACACTATGCATGTGCACACACCCACACCCCCACACACCCCCACACAGACACCTGCAGACAAACTGAACTGGACTGTCCTGAATTCTGAGGACTCCTCTGAAATTCCTGCCACCACCTTAGATTTAGTGAGGAACAGAGGGCTTTATTCTGTCTTCCCCATGCCTGTTGGCCACTGAGGAACACTCTCACCGACCCGTGAAAGAGTGAGGACTTGGCCACATAGGGCACCTGGTACCTGGGGCATTATGGTCATTGGGAGCAGGTTTGCAGGTTTTACACAGTGGGACTCTGTTTCAGAAAAGTGTCCCCCTGCTGCTGTGCACTATACAACCTAGGACAGTGCCCCTGCTTCCACTCGCTGGTTTTAGCACTAAGTTTTCTCTCTCAACTATTCCTTAAAAGGAGCAGCCAAAGGACACTATTCCATCCCTCCGCCGTTCTATGGAAAACTCCAGTGACCTGAGTAGGCACAGTGGCAACGCCTGAACAGAGTTCAGCGCCCAGTGGCCATGCACAGAAGGGCTTTTGATTCTCCGTGCTGACACGACATCTGCAGGCGGTGCTCCCTGCTCGATAGCCAGCACTCGGCTGACGCTGCAGAGGCCAGGTTGCAAATTTCCTGCCTGCCCACCCGGCCACTACATCCTTTTCTAACCCTCACCCGTGCCCGCCCCCAGCCCAGGCATAATTTTAGAAACTTAATAGATGTTGGCTGCATTCTTGGCCCTGTGCCTGTGGGGGTGGGTCCCAAAAGGAGACAGACATTTCTTTCTTTAGCCTTGTTGATTGAGATCCTCTGTCTTCCCCAGGGACTGGCTTCTGAAGGGCCATTGTATGAGGACAGCTTCTTGCACACTCGCCTCTTTGTGGGTCTCTACCACACTGCCCTGCCAGCCCAGATTACTGTGCAGGATTAGTGACCGTTGTTAGTGGTATTCCAACAGTAGCAGTGGGAATACAGTTAGGGACCCAGATGTTGATGGCCACAGGGCCACTCGCCATCATTCATTCATCCATGCATTCATTCGTCTATTTGTCTAGCCAGCTAGGTAGTTTGTTAGAGACAAGGTCTTGCTGGGAAGCCCTGGCTGGCCTAGAGCTCACTCTGTAGCCCAGGCTGCCCTCAAACTCACAGCAATCCTTCTATGCCAGGCTTCTAGGTGTTGGAGTTACAGGCATCACCTGACAATGCCTGGACATTTTGTTGTCTTAATGCCAGAACTGGCAAGCCACGCTCGGGTTTAGGGCAGGCAGGTTGGGGACTTGCACACAGGGAGGGCTGTAGGTGTCCTTTCCAGGACAGAATCGGCCTTGGAAGAATTCTGGCAAAGAAGGGTGTGGTAGAAAGGACACGCCCAAAAGCTAGATCCCAGCCCCAGCCTCAGGCTGGCTCTGGCAGGAACCCCCCCACCTTCACCCCTGTCTTTTAGATCTCAGAACCACTCTGTGCCCATTTACAGACAGAGAAGTCAAGGCTCAACTGAAACAACTCCTCTGTGGTCCTTCAGCCAGGGAATGAATCTTCTGCCTCCCTGTCTTTTTTTTTTTTTTTTTTAAAGAGAGAAATCTATAAATTTACTGAGATTCAATCCACTCACTTAAAATGTCAGCCAGCCCTTCGTACCATCACTCACACAGTCTGGTGTCGGTCTTTCTTTAATCTGTATTATTGCTTAGCTCCAAATAAAACTGTCCTGCTTCTTTTGCAAAAATAAGTAGGCAGCCAGTGGTTTTTCTTTCTTTCTTTCTTTTTTTTTAAAGATTTATTTATTTATCATATATACACAGTGTTTTTGCCTGCATGTACATCAGATGAGGGCACCAGATCTCATTATAGATGGTTGTGAGCCACCGTGTGGTTGCTGGGAATTGAACTCAGGACCTTTGGAAGAGAGCAGCCAGTGCTCTTAACCTCTGAGTCATCCCTCCAGCCCACCCCCCCCCCACTGGTTTTTCATATTCTGAGGATTGCACAGCTAGTCCCACAGTCCATTTCCAGAACATTCCATTTCACAAAAGACAGCCCCCCCCCCATCCTTTTAGCTGGCCCCTTTGATCCCTGTGGTCGCTTGTGGGCACACTGCTCTGAGCCTTCGGGGTCTGTTCTTTCTTCGGGGTATGTGATGTTTTAGGGTTTCAGATGCCACATGAGAGCCACCGGTGCTTCACCTCAGGTGCAGAGGGACCAGCGGTGTTTCTCTGTGGTGATGAATGCCTGGGTGCTTGCTGATCAGGCTACTGTGAGTAATGCCTTAGGATGCTCTAGGTGAACCTGACTCTCACTGGGTGTGAGCACATGCTTGCCTTCCTAGCACTTGGAAGATTGAGGCAGGAAGATTAGGAGTTCAAGGCCAGCCTGGACTACGTAAGACCTTGTCACACACATGCACACACATACACCCCACCCACATCCACACACACACTCACATCCACACAGATTTAGGGATTACTGGCCCCTGAATCAACTTTTTATTCCTTCTTTTGTGTTCTCTGCTTGGCCTCTCTCAACTCGACTGAAGGACAGTTAAGAAGCGAGGACCTAGCTCTGTGCCCCTGGGGTTACAGTGAGAGGCAGGACAGCAAGAGCTCTTGGCTGAGAAACCTGGAGAGGCCACTGTGTAGTGACACTGGCCGTGGCTTCAGCTGGAGGTCCCCTGCTCAGGGCCCACCGGTGCTGCAATAAGAAGCCCAGGCTTTTGCTTCTAAAGGATCCTTGGCATCACCCAGAAATATCTTGGGTCACCAAAGCAGCACGTGGTGTGTATTCATGGCAACTATCAGCTAAAGGCCAGGGACGAACATTCCGTAACCAACAGGCCACCTGACAATAAGGAAGAACCTCACCCAGACTGTGAACCAGGCCCAGGTTAGGGAACTCATGCATGGCTTGTGTATTTCTACTCGGGCTGCTTCCTGTCATGACAGGAATTTGAGGTAATTTACAATGATACCAGCAAAACCAATGGGCAATGAGGAAATTGTGGTTAAAAACTAATAAAGGAGCCAATCCTGATGGCTCACGCCTTTAATCCCAGCACTCATAGAGCAGAGGCAGGTGGATCTCTGTGAGTTTGAGGCCAGCCTGGTCTACAAAGTGAGTCTAGGGCTGTTTCACAGAGAAACACTGTCCAGGAAAAAAAAAAAAAAAAAAAAAAAAAAAAAAGAAAGAAAGAAAGAAAGAAAGAAAGAAAGCCTGCCTAGTCTACATAGAAAGTTCCAGGCTAGTGAGGGCTAATGGTGAGACCATGTCTCAAAAATAAACAAAACCAGGATCTGTCAGTGGCAGAGAGGTCCTTGGGGTTTGTAACCACATGGGCTAAGCCATGAGGAGACACGTATGGGAGGTGGACAATGAGCAGAGCACACGTGCACTGTCCCTCTCCATGTGTGTCTGTGACACCCACAGCAAGAAAACACAAGCTTACCAACTAGGGAGACCCCACATGATCAATGCACAGGAAAGCTGGTGCCCAGGGAAAGAGTGAGAACACAGTGTCTACGGCTGTTTGTACTTTATCCTTAAGGGGGGAGTCAGCGGCTGGTGGCTTCCTGGGGGACAAGGACAGCTCCCTCAGTGGGCTGGGAGATGTGTGTGAAGTCACTGTTCCTTTCCTGCCACGGGGTGCTCAGTGATGCCTGAGCTTGGCTGTCCTCTCTTGTAGTCCCCTCTCTGTCATGTCCTGAGCCTCCTTGGTTCCTCTTCCCTGTCTGGCTGCTGCATCTTCCCTCCCTTTCTCAGCTCTCTTTCTCCTTTAACCCTTTGCATCACCTTCTTGGCCCACTGAGCTGTAAGGACCCAGGGGCAGGAGAGAAGTCTATATACTCTTAAGGCTGGGACACAGGAAGTTGAAGGCTGTCCACTCTTGCCCAGCCTTCCAGGAAATGAGTGGTGGTCTTGCCTAGGAGCAGGAAGCAGTTCTGGCCTGGGGTTGGGAGGAGGAGGGTGTCTTTAAGATCTTTGTGAGCAGAGAGACACCAGACCAGTTCCACCCAACTGTAGGGCACATACCACATGCTGTGGTCATGTCATTAGGGAAACCAGGGTGGCCAGTGACACTGATGGGCATTCCTCAGAAGTTGCGGATCTGTCAGTACAGGAGGAAACACTCATCTTCCCACACATTGGGTGGGGAGGGCTGAGATCGGGATCCAAGGGGAAGGAGAACACGGTCCTCCTTGCACTAGGGGCCTTTGGCCAGCTCCTGCTGAGGCTCCCCCTGCAGCCCTTCATGTCCTGAGGCCTGTTCTTGGAGAGGAAGGGAAAGTCCCAGTTTCCTGCTCCAATCTGGCTCCTGACACAGAGAACAGATGTCCTGGATCCCATGACAGAGATGTGGCAGCTGCTGGGCGTGGCAGTCCCTTGGAAAGGCGAAGGCCCAGCCCCTTTCCCAGCAGTCTGGCTGAGCACTTCAGGCCCTGGAAACAACAAAGGCCTCTTAGCAATTACACTTCTGGGAATTTGCCTAAGGAAAGGGTCCCAAAAGCAGAACAGGAAGTCAGGCATGGTGTACACTGAAGTCCTGGGACCTGGGAGCTTGGGCAGAGAATTGATAGGAGCTCCAGGCCAGTCTAGGCTACAATTGGAATGTTAGACCAGCCCGAGTTGCAGAGGGAGGCCCTGCCTGAACAAAACAAAAATCAAAACACCCCAAATATACAAAGGAAAGAAGAGAGGGAGGGAGGAAAGAAAAGTGTGTGTGTTAGTACACATTTGTGAACCCAGCAGTTGGGAAGTTGAGGCAGGATCATCTCAGGTTCAAGGCCAGCTTGGGCAACATAATGAGACCCTTAAAAAAAAAAAAAAGCTTAAAAAAAAAGTAGGACTGGGAGCCAGGTGTGGTGGCGCACACTTTTAATCTCAGCACTTGGGAGGCAGAGGCAGGCAGATCATTGTGAGTTAGAGGCCAGCCTGGTCTACAAAGAGAGTCCAGGACAATCAAGACTACACAGAGAAACCCTGTCTAGAAAAACAAACAAACAAACAACAACATCAAAAAGTAGGACTGGGACTGGGGCTCAGCTGGTAGGCACAAAGCCCAGTCGAATCCCTACTGTCACATTATAAACCAGGTGTGGTGTGGTATGTTATACCCACACTCAGGCGTGGAGGCCAGAGAATCAGGAGTTCTACGTTATCCTCAGCTGCATTTGGAATGTGAGGGTAGCCTGGGCTAAATGAGACCATGTCTCAAAAACAAAAACAACAAACCAAAAGCAAAATAAGCAAAGAAAACAAAGTCAACAGCCCACAGGTGACCGACTGGTGACATCTGTGGGCAATGCTGTGTGGATAACAGTTGCCCTGGTCCTGGGAGGTCTGTGGATTTTTCTAACCTTCCATGCTTCTGCCTCATTATCCCAGATGGTGGGGAAGGCCAGCTGGGACTCTGGTGGCATTTACAGGAGAACCTGGTCTGTTCTTGAAAATGAAGGATTTGCCCAGAGCACTTCCTGTAGAGGATGTGGAAGAAAAGTGCTGGCTTGGGGTGCTTTCTCACAGTCAAAACACAGTCCTTTCCAGCAATGGAGGCCAAGATGTTCATTTGTCCTGAAATTACTTAAAAAACAGGCTTTCCTTCTCTGCAAAGGGAACACATGCTCATTGTTTTACAACAAAACCATCCAGCATTCTCTGTATCCCCTTCATCCCAGGGAGCCATCTCTGGGCTATTTGTGTTTTCTCTATTTAGTTTTTCTAAACTAAATTTGTTTGTTTAAGCTGCAAGCCATGCACTGAAGAACAGATTTTCCATTGTAACCCAGTACACACAGCTTTGCATGTAACTAAAGCAGATATTACATTGTAACCCAATACACACAGTTTGCATGTAACTAAAGCAGCAATTTTAGGCAGTGTTGATACTCAGGACACCAGTGCTCATCTGGGCATCTCCAATACTGTTGTTTCTTTCTGTTTACAAAGAAGGGCACTGCTTTGCACCAGGGCTTGGTGATGTCATGCCTCATCACTGTGTGACCTGCAGAGATAGCTCCTAGGTGCTGACTCTCAGGGATGGCTCACTGTCCCCCCTCCCCCTCTGGTTTTTTGAGACAAGGTTTCTCTGTGTTTGCCTTGACTGTCCTAGACTCACTTTGTAGACCAGGCTGGCCTTGAACTCATGGCCATCTCTGTGTCTCTGCCTCCCAAGTGTTGGGATTAAAGGTGTGCACCACCACACCCAGCTCTTGCTGTTCCCTTTTTTGCATGTGGGATTCGGCAGGCAGCCAGCTTCCCTAGAATTTCCATGATGGCCTGGGCAATCTCTTTCCTCCTTCCAAGCCAGTATTGCTTCTCATGATGTGTGGGGGGGGGGCAAGGGGGGTACCCTCCATTCTTCATCTCTGTTTCTTCTCTTTCCCCAAATTGTCCACACACTTCCCCATATTTGCACTGTAACACACACACACATACTCACAAATAGCAACACTACCTCACACAGGACTAGGGATGTGTCTCAGTTGGTAGAGTGGTTGCCTAGCATGTGTGAGGCCCTGGGTTCAATCCCCAGTACTTAAATCAGGCATGGTAGCACATTCCCGTTATCCCAGCATTCCGAAGAAGGAAGCACGAAGATAGAGCCAGAAGTTCAAAGTCATCCTCAGTTATGTACAGAAGTTCAAGTCTTCAACACACACACACAAACACACACATACACACACATACACACACATACACACACACACATACACACACACATACACACACACACACACACACACACACACACACACACACACACACACGTACATGAGTACCAGAAGGTCAAGATCTGGCCCATCTCCAGTCGGCTGGGTTTCCTCAGCTCTTGACTCCCAGGCCAGCCTCGGGACTCTGCTGTGGTGCTGGGAACCGCCTACTCTAGTTTTGGACTGACACAGGCTTAGCTCATTTCTCTTTTCTTCTCCTTGTTTCCTCTTTTGTCACTTGACAGCATTGGGGAAGTGACCCTTGGTGGCAGAGGCTTTCGACCAGGGAGCAGAAGTGGCCTCTAATGCTCACCACCTCACCGGGACTGGCAGGGGTCCAGAGGCTGAGGAAATGAGTGGCGACTTTGCCTAGGACCCTCTTGCCTTCAAAGCCTGTTCCTCACAATAAGCAATATTTTTACCTGGTCAGGGAAAAGCTTATCTGGGCTCTAGCCTTGACTTTGTACTAACTGTGCAACAGTGAGCAAGTGCCTCACTTTACTGAGTGTTGATGGCCTCAAACAGGGAGTAATGATGGCTCCTGCCTCACACTTTCCTGTGAGGACTAAGCTAATGTAAGGCCAACCCTTGGCTGTGTGTTTGCAGCTATTATTATTATTGTTGTTGTTGTTGTTTTGTTTTTTTGTTTTTGAGACAGGGTTTCTCTGTGTAGCCTTGGCTGTCCTAGACTCACTTTGTAGACCAGGCTGGCCTCGAACTCACAGCAATCTGCCTGCCTCTGCCTCCCGGAGTGCTGGGAGTAAAGGCGTGTGCCACCGTTGCCTGGTAGCTATTAGGCTCTTTGCTTGTGTGTATGTCTGTGCACCACAAGTGCTCACGCAGGCCAGAGGAGGGCATCGTCACATCCTTTGGAACTGGAGTTAGTTGGTTGTGAGCCACCACGTGAGTGCTGGGAACCAAACCTGGGTCCTCTGCAAGATCAGCAAGTGCTCTTAACTTCTGGGCCTTTTCTCTAGCACATTAAACAAAATGGCTTGGAGCACTATGCATCCCTATTATCTGAATTATTTGGAAATTTCACATAATGCATCCCGATCACATTTGCCTCCCAATCCTCTCAGGTCCTTCCTCCACCCTTGTGACCTCCACCAAATCGAAAAAAGAAGGAGAAGAAGGAAGAGGAGGAAGAAACCAAGTCCAAATGTGTTGCCCATACACTCACTGGAGCATGGTCAAACTTCCAGTGGGCAGCTCCTTTATAAAACCCGAGTCCTCTCCTGGCCCCGCCTCCTCAAGCTGGCCACTGTGAAGAGCCACCCTTCAGCATTCCTATCTCAACTTTTTCCTTCTTTTTTTGAGACAGGGTCTCTCTGTATAGCCCTGGCTGTCCTGGACCCTCTTTGTAGAGCTGGCTGGCCTCAAACAGAGATCCTGCTGTCTCTGCCTCCCAGAGTGACGGCATTACAGATGTACACCACCATGCCTGGCAACCTACCACAATTTTTAAGAGTTCTCTTCAGCTGGGTGTGGTGGCACACGCCTTTAATCCCAGCACTCGGGAGGCAGAGGTAGGCAGATCACTGTGAGTTCGAGGCCAGCCTGGTCTACAAAGTGAATCTAGGACAGCCAAGGCTACACAGAGAAACCCTGTCTGGAAAAGAAAAAAAAAAGAATTATCTTCAGCCGAGTGTGGTGGTGCACGCCTGTTATCCCAGCACTCGGGAGACAGAGGCAGGTGTATTTGTGAGTTTGAGGCTTGCCTGCTCTATAAAGAGAGTCCAGGACAGCCAAGGCTCAGTGTAATTGAGAAACCCTGTCTCAAAGAATTCTCTTCAGCGGCTTCCTGTCTAGACTGTTTCTTTTCTGGGGGTGTGTGGTAGTGGTGAGGGACTGTCATAGCAGCCTTCTACGTCTTTCCTTCTCAAGTGTGACTCTGCAGTCATCAACACCACTGCAAAGGAAGCTTCCTTGTCCTTTACAGAGTGGCAGCATGGATCGTAGACTTCCACATGGTTTCCTGCTACAGCATAGGCCACACACATCAACATGGCTTCAGGTGGCAGCACAGACAACAGCCATCCACACAGATCTCGGGCATCACCACAGCCTGAGGCAGGACCACAGGGACCACAGGAAGAGACCGTAGACACCAGCGTGTCCCTCACTGTGGCGTGGATCGTGGATATCAACATGATCTGTGAGGGTAGCACAAACCATGGCAGGCCTTTAATTCCAGCGCTTGCGATGCAGTGACAGGCAGATCTCTGAGGACAGCCTGCTCTACAAAGTGAGTTCCAGGACACTCAAGGGCTACACAGAGAAACCTTTCTGAAAAACCAAAAAAAAAAAAAAAAAAACAAGCAACAGTAAAAAGCAAGGGGGTTAGAGAAATCACTTAGTGTGTAGACGTGTATCCCGTGTGCACAAAACCTGGCTTTGGTGCCCAGCATTACACAAGGCAAGTGTGATGGCACATGCCTGTAATCCTAGCTGTGAGAGGTGAAAGCAGAAAATCAGAGGCTCATAGTCACCCTCTGCTGTACAGTGAGCGGTTGCAGGATATTTGATCCCATTGTGAGCCCCAAGATTGTTAACTATAAAACCCTGTTTCTTGTTTGGTATGGTTCAGCCCTAGCACACACCTTTAATACAAGAAACGGTCTGTTTATAGTAAAAGGTGATTATGGTGTGGTTCAGCCAACCCTAGCACACGCCTTTAATACAAGAGCTTTCTGTGCACAGGATTTAATAAAGTTAACCCTAGGTCAAGAGGCAAGCAAGAAACCAGTTGACAGGGATTGGAGAGTAGCTTTGAGTTGAGGGGTAGTTAAGATAGTGTGGATAAGAAGGGGCTTTCTGGGCTTTTTTGAGCTTTGAACTAGCAAGCCTTTAGCCTTGGGTTTTTTATCTTTTTTTTTTTTCCTTTTCTTCCTGGGCTGCTGGCTGAGCTAGTGAGCCTTTTGGGCCTTTTCCTTTGGGACGTGAGCTGAATAGAAAGCTGGGTGCTTTCTCTGCCTCTCTGAGCTGGCAGGTTTTCATCCAGCGTCTGGCTCCTGAGTCCTATTTTTTTTTTTCCGAGACAGGGTCTCTCTGTGTTAGTCTTGGCTAGCTGGGACTCCCTTTGTAGAACCAGGCTGGCCTCGAACTCACAGCGATCCGCCTGCCTCTGCCTCCCGAGTGATGGGATTAAAGGCGTGCGCCGCCTGCCTCTGCCTCCCGAGTGATGGGATTAAAGGCGTGCGCCGCCGCACCCAGCTCTGGCTCCTGAGTCTTTAGTGGTAAAATCAATGATTGGGGTTTTTATTTCTTTACAACAACAGTGAGCTTTGGGCTAGCTTAGCCTACCTAAGGCCTTGCCTCGAATGAAGGAAGGAGGGAAGGAAAACAACGAGAGTAGTTGAAGAAGAAGTAAGACTTCCCCAACCCCCCTCACATTCCTGCCCAGGCTGCTCTCCACCCACTCATGCATGTGCCAGGCAGTTGCCAGTCACTGGGACACACCAGCGACCCCAGGCAGCCAGGGCTGTCCCTCCAGATTACAGTTAGCTGCAGACCGGAACAAGAACTATAATGTGGCCAATGACTAGGGGGTTAGAGCAACAGAAAAGGCGGAGGTCTCAGGAGGCCAAGAATTTGTCTGTAACTTCGGGGAAGGTTCTCCGGTAGGGTCTGGGTGAGAAGGCGATGCCCAAACAACTTCCCCAAACCAGCAGCCTAGGTGTCAGGGCCAGCAGGCCGAGAAGCAGGAAGGGAGGAGATGCAAAGGTCCTGTGGTAAGCAGCCCTTGTCCAAGGAGCCTCTGTGGCTAGAGTTCAGTGACTATGTCTAGGGGGATGAGGGCTGAGAGGAAACAGGATGCTTGCTGGTCTGTAGCTCTCCCACAGTGAAGAAACTGAATCATGAAGTGGGGAGGTGGGTGGTTTCCTTGCCTGAGGTCATTTTCCTTTTTGAGGCCAGATTATAAAAGACATTTAATAAGAAAAGATGTTTCTGGGGCCAAGGATGTACTTGGCTGGTAGATTGAGTGCCTAAATCTGTGTGAAGCCTCGAGGTCCATCGGTAAGCCCAAGTTGGATGTGGTGGCACATGTTTGTACTCTCAGGCTTTTGCTGTGGGTGTTTTCAAGGATAAAGCCACAGAAGGCTGAGACCTTGGAGTGCCAGGCACTGGGCTGCCAAGGCTCTCTGTCTCCTCACTAGTTGATAGCTCTGGAGAGATTCCAGGACAGCTGAGAAACTGGCCTACAGGGAGACTGGCTTGAGTGACAGTTGGAGGCCATCTTCCCTGGCCCCCTACTGTTACTTTTAGGAACACTTCCTAAAGCCACAGGAGCCTGGCCCTGCCCCAGGAGGTGAGGCAACCCCAAGCTTTCCCTTGCCTGTCCCTATCTGTGCTTCTCCTGGCCTCTGAAAGAGGAACTGGCCTTGAGCCTCCTGTTGCAGGTGCCTCAGAGTTAATGGACAAACACTGACATTTAGGATCAAATTCCAAGAGGCATAGTGGTGACTTGGCCCAGCCAGGTACACCCCAGAGACAGCTCAGGAATGAATGTCCCTCTGTAAGCCTGACTTGGGAGTGTCCCCAATAAAACAGTCCTAGACCCTGGAGAGACTGTGGGCCCATGAAGACCCACGTGTGCTGAGGTGTGGTCTCAACTCGTGCACTGGCCATGGGGCACAGCACCCCAACCCCTTTCTGGGCCCCAGCTATAAAGCAATGGAGCTGGGCTAGCTAGTTCTATTCTGTAGCTTGGAACTATGTGTGAGATAACACTGCAGGGAAAGGTCCTAAGGTCACATGTCCCAGCAGCCTCAGGTCTGGACTACCCAGAAAGCTCAGATAGACAAGCCTTCCTTCCACAAGCTGGTGGCTAAGTACAGATGTGGAGCCAGACAGCCTGGGTTTAAATCTCACTGCTAGCAGGTAGTGGTTGTGTGGCCCTTGACTTCTTTGGGCTTCAACTGCTTAATCTGTTTTTGTTTTGTTTTGATTGGTTGATTGATTTTGAGACAGGGTTTCTCTATGTACCCTTTGCTGCCCTGGACTTGCTTTTGTAGACCAGGCTGGCCTCAAAATCACAGCGCTCTGCCTGCCTCTGGGATTACATGCGTGCTACTGTACCCAGCCAACTGCTGAATCTGTAAAGGAGAATTATTTCCCTTGTAGGGTTGTTGAGACAACAGTGCGTGGTAGACCATGTGACTGTGAAATAAACAGGGTTCCGGTGAGTCATGCTTCCCCGCCCCCACCCCCTCTCAAGCTTGCTCCCCGGGGAGGGGGGGGGCAGACTGAAATTCAGCTGCACCAGGGTTCCTGGAAGCAACAGGAAGAGCCTGCTACTGACCCCCAAATCCCACAGTACACATTTGTTTATGTTTTGCTCTGCTAGGGGTGCAAGCCTCACACGTGAAAAACAAGCTTCCCTGCTGAGCCTCACCCCAGCCAGCCTTGGGTGTTGATTTGGGATCTTTCTCCCCCTAATTCAAACCAGAATATAAACTCTCTAGATCAATAGGACATCATGTTGGTTTTCAGTCAACCTGACACAAGAGAGAGCCATCTGGAAAGAGAGTGTCGAAAATGCCTCCATCAGATTGGCCCTATGAGCAAGACTGGGGGGGTGGGGAGGGCATTTTCTTGATTGATGTTTGATGTTGGGGGGCCCAGCCCACTGAAGGCAGTGCTCTCCCTGCAGGGCAGGTGGTCCTGGCTTGTATGTGAGAGCGGGCTTGAGCAAGCCTGGAAAGCCAGCTAGGGTAAGCAGTGGTGCTCCAGGGCTGTTGTTTCCGTTCCTGCCTCCAGGTTCCTGCCTGAAGTTCCGGGCCTGGCTTCTCTTCACGGCAGACTGTAAGCTGTAACAAACCCTTTCCTCCCAAGTTGCTTTTGGTCATGGTGTTTATGACAGCTGTTGAAAGCCTACTAGGACAATGATATCTGTGGTTCCCCTCACCCTAGCCTCTGACATGGAGCCCAGGGCCCAAGACACATAACGCAGGAGGGGAGCAGAGGAGAGCTAGGAAGAGACAGAGATGGAGATGGAACTCGAAGAACCAGCCCACCCCACCTGGCTCAAGCCTGATCTCCAGTGGCCTCCTTGCTGTGTGCTCTGGGCCTCTTTTCTGTCATCATTTGTATGAAGGTGTCGCAAGGAGAGGTGCTTATATCTCCTTCCCTTCCTGCCCTCCCTCCCCCAGCTCTCTTCCTGTTGTGTTTAGGGGCTCATACTGTGTCCTGTGCCATGATTTGGGTATGTGGCTTTTTCTTCTCCTTCTCCTTTGTTTGTTTTTAAAAATTAAAAACAGGGGCACACACCCAGAACCTCTGTGGCCAGGCCAGGACCCATGGGTGTCACTGCCTCCCTCTGGCCCCAAGCTCACCTGGTTTCAGCCCCGTCTGCAACAGGAGCAGGGGCTGGATGCGCGGGGTCACAGCCTCTGGGCAGACAGGGTCCTTCTGCTCTCTGACGAAACCATAGATGGCTTCCTCAACCTCTCCAGAGGCTTGAAGCCTATGCCTTGCTCCAGGGCCCGAGAACTCCAGATGGGTCATTGAACGCAGGAATTCCTCGTGCTCCTTAGTAGAGGCACTGGGCCTCCAGCCTGGGGCGTACAGTTCTACACCTAGAGCCCTGAAACCGGAGGAAGGTTGCTCTGGGCTTTGACACTCTGCTTCAGGTGTTGAGACTCTTTCCAGTGACAAAGGCTTGTGGCTGTCACCTTCAGCTCTCACTTCCTCTTCCCTAGCTTCCCTGAATGCTCAGATCCCCTCTGCTTAGAAGAAAGTCGCAGTTTCCGGGAAGTCACTGTCATGACCACCCTTCAGAAGGCATTTAGGGTGTGAAGCCTGGAAGGAGCGGGGGTTCCAGGTCTAAAGAAGAGCATCCCGAATAGACAGCCTCAGTGGGGAGCCCCAGGAGAGATGGCACCCACCTCCAGTCCAGGGAACGAAGAGGGGTTCTGACTCTCACATTGTTACAGAGGAGTTGGCAAGCCCATACCGTGTGATCTAGCCTTGTCTGCTTGCCAAGGGGCAGGGAGGGAGACAGCAGGTAGGACCGTAAACTTATGGCTATAGTGCCACAGCGTCCAGGGTTTCTGTTTTTTAATCAAATCAACTCTGTGTCTCAGAGAGAGGGGGGGTAGCTGCAGGGGCTTGGTCTGACCTATTGGTCAGAAGGAGGCAGAGAGGGAGAGAGGAGAGACAGAAGGAAGGAGGATGGGAGGGATGGAAGGAGGGAGAGAAAAGGTAATGATCTAATGTCTGGCTGATGCTGTGTGAGTCTGGGCCTGAAAGCCTGGGGACTCTTCTGGTTTTTGTTTTTTTTTTCCCCCAACCAGCTCAGCCCTCTTTGCCTATGACGAACACCATTTATGGTGGAGGAATAAGAGTAAACACATCTGTCACCTCAGAGCGGCACAGAGTGGGCTTCAACATGTTAGCTCATAGCCGACCTGCAAGCTTTCTCCTAGAAATCGGGCCATGTGTCCCTGAAGTGTCTGCTCCCACCATGCTGGGCTGTGGTCCCTCAGCCCCTCTCCCTTGAATGTCCCATCCAGAGCCTGGCTTCTTGTCAGGCAGGTTTCCCACCAACCCCTGAACACTAACAAAAATCAGAGATTTTTTTTTTTACTTGAGGGGGGTCCCTGAAGTGTCCTTCTCTTCCCAGGTCTCCAGGACGACTATCTTGTTGTCTTTTCCACATTAAGAAAGCACTAAGGCTCTCTGACCACAGTGGCCCTATTGTTGTTTTGTTTGGTTTGAGCAGGCACTCATGTAGCCCAGGATAGCCTCACAGTTCTTTGTAGTGGAAACTGAACGTCTTCCTCTCTTCCTTCTGTCTCCGGGTGCTGGGGTTACAAGTGTGCACCACCTTGCCAGGGTTTTTTTTTATTTAATTTTTATTATTTATTATTTTTATTTATGAAGATGTTTGTGTGCCCACATGCATGTGGGAACCTGTGGAGGCCAGAAGAGGGAATGGATCCCCTGGAGCTGCCTGACATGGGTGCTGGGAACTGAACTTGGATTCTCTGGAAGAGCAACGAGTGCTTTTGACAAGGGAGCCACCTCTCCAGCCCCCCAGGATATTATAAATCATTTTTATTTGTTCTCATTCTCTTTCTCTTTCCTCTCTAGTTTATACCTGTGCATGTGCTACACACACACAGACACACACTCTCACATACTCACACCCACATGTGCACACACACACACACTCATGCACACACACTCACACACACCTGCAGACACATACACACACACACACACACACACACACACACACACACACACACACACACACGGAAGTCGAGGGCCACTTTCAGGACCTGGTTCTCTTCTTTAACTGTGTGGGTCGTGGGAAATGAACTCAGGTTGTCAGGCTTGGGGTAAGGCTGTATCCCTTTCTCTGTTTTTGTTTTGTTTTGTTTTTTTCTGCCTTTTTTGAGGCTGGTGTTTGAAGAAGGAAGGGTGCTATGGAAACATTAGTTCCCAGGCTTCGGTGCCCATGGGTGGAACACATCCACTGTGTGGCCTGTTTGTGGCAGTTGTTGTTGTTGTTGTTTTTTGAAACAGAGTCTTACTGTGTCAACTTAGCTAGTCTGAGGAATACTATATAGACCAGGCTGACCTCAGTCACAGACATCCTCCTGCCCCCTGAGTGCTGGGACAGACCTCAGTCACAGACATCCTCCTGCCCCCTGAGTGCTGGGACTGACCTCAGTCACAGACATCCTCCTGGCCCCTGAGTGCTAGGACAGACCTCAGTCACAGACATCCTCCTGCCCCCTGAGTGCTGGGACTGACCTCAGTCACAGACATCCTCCTGGCCCCTGAGTGCTAGGACAGACCTCAGTCACAGACATCCTCCTGCCCCCTGAGTGCTGGGACTGACCTCAGTCACAGACATCCTCCTGGCCCCTGAGTGCTGGGACTGACCTCAGTCACAGACATCCTCCTGCCCCCTGAGTGCTAGGACAGACCTCAGTCACAGACATCCTCCTGCCCCCTGAGTGCTGGGACTGACCTCAGTCACAGACATCCTCCTGCCACCTGAGTGCTAGGACAGACCTCAGTCACAGACATCCTCCTGCCCCCTGAGTGCTGGGACTGACCTCAGTCACAGACATCCTCCTGCCCCCTGAGTGCTGGGACTGACCTCAGTCACAGACATCCTCCTGCCCCCTGAGTGCTGGGACTGACCTCAGTCACAGACATCCTCCTGCCCCCTGAGTGCTGGGACTGACCTCAGTCACAGACATCCTCCTGGCCCCTGAGTGCTAGGACAGACCTCAGTCACAGACATCCTCCTGCCACCTGAGTGCTAGGACAGACCTCAGTCACAGACATCCTTCTGCCCCCTGAGTGCTGGGACAGACCTCAGTCACAGACATCCTCCTGCCCCCTGAGTGCTGGGACAGACCTCAGTCACAGACATCCTCCTGCCACCTGAGTGCTGGGACAGACTTCACAGCATCAGGCTTGGCAGCAAGTGCCAACTGAGCCTTCTCTTCAGCCCTGGTTTTGCTATTTTTAGAAAGACAATTTATATTTGCTCATAACATATCAGAAAATACAGACAAATTTCTCTGATTATATTATACAGACACGACTATTTATAATCTCCTTCATCCTTGAGGAAGTTTGAGAACTTTTTTCCAGATGTGTCTGTGTACATCACCCTCCCAGATGTGCATATATGTAATTTTTATTTAAAAGAAAAAGGGAGAGCCGTGACTGTTCTGCGTCCTATCCAGCACCAGTTTCTCTCCCCAGCCTACAGTTCCAGAGATGTTTTCCTTTCTCATCCATGTGACTGAGGTGCTGGTATATGCTGTGTTTTGGCCTCTCCTGCTGTGCAATGTTGGATCATGGGCCTGCTCTGTTAAGAGACTGGTCACTGTGAGCAGCCAGGTCAAATAGTCTGAGGAAACCAGTCCATGTCCCTGAACTCCACAGGCCTGACAAAGACGTGCTGTGTAGACATGCTTGTTCATGGCTTTACCTGGCATCTGGTTTCCAATGCTTCTTATCACAAGGCCTATGTTCTGTTGAAATAAATCTTGTGGTGTGGATCTTCCCACCACCCCCTGAGAAGAAGTATATGTCGGATATTTGTTTTGCTTAGGGGATGTCTTAGCTATTGTTTTATTACTATGAAGAGACACCATGGCCAAGGTGGCTCTTGTGAAAGAAAGCCCTTAATTGGGGCTGGCTTACAGTTTCAGAGGTTTACTTCATTGTCATCATGGAGGGAGCATGGTGGCAAGCTGGCAGGTGCTGGAGCAGTAGCTGAGAGCTACATATTGAGAGAGAGAGAGAGAGAGAGAGAGAGAGAGAGAGAGAGAGAGAGAGAGAGAAGAGAAAGACAGACAGATAGATAGACAGACACAGACAAACTGACTCTAGGCTTGGTATGGGCTTTTGAAACTTCAAAGCCCACCCCCAGTGACACAGTTTCTTTAAGAAGGCCCTCCTAATCCTTTTAATCCTTTCAAATAATACCATTCCCTAAGTAACTAAGCATTCAAGTATATGAACCTATGTGGGCCTTTAAAAAAATACTTATTTATTTTATGTATGTGAGTGCTCTATCTGCATGTACACCTGCAGGCCAGAAGAGGGCATCAGATCCTGGTATAGATGGTTGTGAGCCACTATGTGGTTGCTGGGACTTGAACTCATAACCTCTGGAAGAACAGACAATGCTCTAGTCCACTGAGCCATATCTCCAGCCCCTTGGTTTGGTTTTTTTGAGATAAGATTTCTCTGTGTAGCCTTGGTGGTTTTAAACTCACTTTATAGACCGGGCTGGCCTTGAACTCACAGCGCTCCGCTTGCCTCTGCCTTCCCAAGTGCTGAGATTAAGGGCATGCACTGCTGTTCCCAGTTTACAGGGCCTATTCTAAGTCAAACTGCCCCTCCTGCCTGACCTGAGTGTCTTGTCGTCCTAAAGGAAAGCTGTCTTCCTTTTACAGTTGTCATCACTGACAGATGTAGTGCCTCTTTCTTTCTAGTGCTTTCCTGCATCAAGGCCTGAGCACGGCTGTCAGGATTTTGAGTTCCCGTCTCTTAATACAGCTCATTTCTAAAAGGGGTGGGGGTGTCAGCTCTTTCCCACACCAACCTACCACTGCCTTGGTCTCTGCTTTTCTAAACCCCGGTGAGGCCTATACAACACACCTGATTTAGGTTTTTTGTTTTGTTTTATTTTTGTTTTTGTTTTTAGTTTTTCAAGTCATGGTTTCTCTGTGTAGCCTTGGCTGCCCTAGACTCACTTTGTAGACCAGGCTGGCCTTGTACTCGCAGCGATCCCCCTGCCTCTGCCTCCCGAGTGCTGGCATTAAAGATGTGCGCCACCACACCCTGCCTGATTTAGATTTTTAAAGAATTGGAGCTTTGAGACATGGCCTAGTGGGTAAAGTGTCTGCTCTTTGAGCACGAGAACCTGTGTGTGGATGCCCAGCCCTACACAAAAGCCAAATGCAGTGTTAGATAACCCAGTTCTGGGGGAGGCAGGGGCGGGTGGGTCCCTGCAACTCACTGGCCACTGAGCTTCAGGTCTAGTGAGAGACCCTGCCTCAAAAGATTAGGTGTCTTCCTCAAGTGTTCTCTACCTTAAGTCAACCTCTGGCTTCTACATGCACACACACATATAGGTGCACCTGCTTTCACGCACACCCATACATACAAACAAGTACACATGTGTGCACTTCACCAACACACACTGAGATGTAGTCGGGTGTGGTAGCAGATGTCTCTGATCCCAGCTCTGGGGAGGCTACAGCAGTAGGATTGCTGTGAGTTAGACGTCAGCCTGGCCTGCGTACCAGTACCCTGCCTGGAGAAGAAGGAAAAAGAGAGATAGGAAGTTAGTTCAAATCTCATGAAATGCAACACTTTAACCGTGTTTGAACTGCACACTGGTGGCACCTAGGTATTCAGTGTTGTGCACCTGTTGCCTCTATCTACTCCCAGAAGAATTTTATTCTCATCACTGTCAGGGTGTGTCAGTGGTTTCTTCCTGCCCACCCTGAGCTTTCCAGCCCCAAGCAACCGCTGACCTGCCTGGTTCATGGATTTACCTGTTCTGGGCACACTTTATGCAAATGAGACCATAGTCGTTTGTGTCAGCCTTTGTTCATAACGTCTCCAAGGTCCGTGCACTCCCTTTGCTAGACCCGTGTAGTTCTCTCTGGCCTGCATATGCCATGTTTTTGTCTACCCAGTGATCTGTTGACCATCTGTGTTTTCACTCCCTTTGGCTTTAGTGAATAGTGCTGCCCTCAACAATCTTGTACAGACTTACAAGTTGGAACACTTGTTTTCAGTTTTTTGGAAAAAGCACCTACATGACCACACTATGGAATCTCCTCTGCCAGGCACTCCACTCCACTTTTGGTATAGAGTCTCCGGTTCTGGTTTGTGTGTGTGTGTGTGTGTGTGTGTGTGTTTTGAGACAGGGTTTCTCTGTGTGTATCCTTGGCTGTCCTGGACTCGCTTTGTAGACCAGGCTGGCCTCGAACTCACAGGGATCCACCTGCCTCTGCCTCCTGAGTGCTGGGATTAAAGGCGTGCGCCACCACGCCCGGCGAGTCTCCGGTTCTGTAGGCTGTCTGCCAGTGAGCCCCACGGATCCTTCTGCCTCTCCCATGCCAGCTCTGCGATTACAGACTTTATAGGAGGCAGGGCTAGCTGGTAAAAGTCAGCCTGTCGTTGGGTGTGGTCCACTCAAGGTTATTCCTGTCCTGGGTTCTGACCACTCGCTCTCCGCCCTGGCCTACTGTCATGTGAAGAGCCTCTGCATCGCTTGTCAGCCACAGCCTGGCCGATCTTTCCCACGGTGATGGATCGGAGCCCTCTGAAAATGTGACCCAAAAGAAATCCTTTCCTCCCTCAGAGTGAAGCAAGGCTAACACATATAAGCCAGGCATGCGTGGCAACACACAACACACACGTTAGCCCAGCGCTAAGCAGAGAGAAACAGGTGGATCTCTGTGAGTCCCAGGCCAGCTGGGCTACACAGTGAGTCTGTCTGTCTGTCTGTCTGTCTGTCTGTCTGTCTCTCTCTCTCTCTCTCTCTCTCTCTCTCTCTCTCTCTCTCTCTCTCTCTTTCTCTCTCTCTCACACACACACACACAGATTATATGTTGTAAGAGTTTGTGTGTGTGTGTGGGGAGGTGTTGAGGCAGGGTCTCCCTATGTATCCAGTGTTATGATTAATAAAGACAGTAAGATAATAAGGTATCAGCCAGCAGATACTATGTTGTAGAGGAGTTTATTAAATGAGCATGGGGGCGGGGAGGGGAGAAAGAAAGGGGGAAAGGGTACCCCAGAGAGACAGAGACTGAGACAGAAAAAGTGAGAAGAAGAGAGAGGGTAGAAAGGGGGTAGAAGGAGAGGGTAGAGAGAGGGCGGTCTGTCCTTTTATAGGGCCCTGGGCCACGCCCCCGTGGCAGGTAAGCAGTGGCATCACAAGTAGGCCGACTGAAGCAGATTTTTTTTAATTTTTAATTTTTGTTTTGTTTTGTTTTGTTTTTTTTCGAGACAGCGTTTCTTTGTGTAGCCTTGGCTCTCCTGGACTCGCTTTGTAGACCAGGCTGGCCTCGAACTCACAGCGATTCGCCAGCCTCTGCCTCCCGAGTGCTGGGATGAAAGGCTTGCGCCACCAAGTCTGGCCGGAAGCAGAATCGTAACACTGAGACTATATGTTTTAAGAGTTTGTGTGTGTGTTTGTGTGTGTGTATGTGTGTGTGTGTGTGTGTGTGTGTGTGTAGGTGTCGGGGGTGGGGTGGGGTAGGGGTGGGGGTGGGGTGGATGGGTTGTTGAGACTGGGTCTCCCTGTGTATCCTAGGTGCCTTCAAGCTTCCAGTGTCTCCCAGATTAGTTTCAACTTTTTTTGAGAAACTGTTTCAGACTTCCAAAGCATTGGGGTTGCAGGCCTATGACACTATATTCATGTATGAGGCCCGGGACAAACTCAGGTTCTCATTGCGTGCTTTGCCAGCCCTCTAGCAGCTGAGCTGCAGCCACGCTGCTTTTTGGTTTCTTGAGACAGGTCTCCGATGAAGTCTTAGCTTGCCTGAACTCACTGTGGTAGATCAGGCTGGCCTCGAATATTTATGCCTCTATCTCTTGTACAGTTCTTTAATAGAATTTGAATACTAGGCCTTCATCAGCCACATGACATTCAAATATTCTGTGGGTTCTCTCTACGACTTTTGGGAGTGTGTGGTCGGGGCTCTTAGAAACAAAGAGTAATCTCGCCCCGCCTTCTCCCAGGCCTCGCGGCTTGAAGAGTCCGCCTCCCGCCCGACCCCCCTCGGCACCGCCTCCACGCTCCCTGCCTCTCGGGAGCCCTCTCCGGTCGCAGATTCCTCCGCACCCGGCGTGCCTCTAGGTTGTTGCTCCATCCCTTCAAGGCCCCGCCCCATCAGGCCCTTTTCCCAAGCCACGCCCCCGAAACATCCCCGCCCCGGCTTGCCCTGCCTCCCCGGAGCCTTCCCGGCCCGCGCGCGCGGCCAGCTCAGACCTCCCGGCTAGACTGGCGGCGCGGGCGACGGTGAGTGCGCGCGGCTGGGTGCTGCGTGGGGAGCGCCAGACGCGGGGCGCTGGGCACTGGAGGGGGGGCATCGGTGGCGGGGGATGTGCTCTGGCACCTGCCTAGAGCCCCGGGGCACCGCGCTCTCCGCGGGCGGCAGATGGTGACGTCGAGGGACCTGGGGTGGCGCGCTCTGGGCAGGCAGGATTGAGGGCCAGGGGTTCCAGCCGTGCTCCGGTAATGTTTGGTCCGCAGGCCCGGGCTACCGGCTCCCGTTTGAACATCCTCGGACGATGCCCCTGGGGCTTATAGGAAAAGGGGCGGTTTTCTCTGCCTCCCTCTGCCTTGCCCTGCCTCCCCGGAGCCTTCCCGGCCCGTGCGCGCGGCCAGCTCAGACCTCCCGGCTAGTTTCTAAGTTGAGATTTGGAGAATGATCGCTCGTGGACTCTGAAACCAAAAGTGAATAGATGAAAAAGTAGGATAAGTTTCCGGATGCTCTTTGGCTGCCCCCGGCCCATGCGTCCGCTTTTTGGTCCTTATCCTTGTTGTTTTCACGCGGGTTCCCAGTCTGGTGCGGGCGTATCCGAGCGCAGAGGACCTGTAGGATCGCGGAGCTCGGAGCCCAGGCGAAGGTGGACGTGGCCCTGCCTGCCTACCCAGCCCAATTCTTGCGTTTAGGTCAGTGTGCGTGCAGACGGTGCGCTTGATCTTCTTTCGGCGTTGTGCTCACAGCTTCCCGTTCAGGAAGAGGTGAAGGGAGCATGGGTGTGTTCTAGAAAGGCAGAGCTCCGTTGATCATGTCGTTTGGACATTCCCTAATATTTTGTTGGGTTTTGTGCTTCCGGATAGTGGAGCTGATGTCATTTTCTGTTGGACTCAGCGGTAGTCATTGGGAAATACAGTTGGTGAAAGTCATAGGGTGCTCTAAGATCCCGTGAGCTTTTTGCTGTTTGAGACAGGGCCTTATGTTGTCTAGGCTGGCATCCCAACTCTGTATGTAGCTGAGGCTGGTCTTGAACTCCTGGCCTTTCTGCTTCCACAGTGTTGAGACTACAGGGTTGTGCCACCGAGCCCGCTCCTCCAGCCTTTTAAAAATCAAATCGTCCTCCCCCGGGCATGGTGAGCTGGCTCAGGGACTCCTGGACTCCATATTGGAGTCCTTTGAAGACAAATCATTTTCACCAGTAGATGCTTGCCTGTCCTTCTGCCCTCTGCTCCAGCCTTCTCAGATTGGCTCTTTTAAAATAGAACTAATGTAGAGAGAAAGGCGGTAGAGGAGGGTGCTGGGTGGTATCAGGAATTCCTCCAGTGTTTGGCGTTATCGGTTGCATCAGAATCCAGAGGGTGTGTCACTTGCTCTACCTGGCCTAGAATAGCACCCATACTGCACCTGGCTCTCAGCCAGTCTTTCCTCTGCCTTCTGAATGTGTACCAGGCCAGCTAAGAAGCACTGTAGACCTACTGTGTGAGAGGATCGTTGTCCGTTTTCCTGTTAATACTAGAGGCATTACTCCTGAATGGTTTTATTCCTGCCTGAAAAAAATATCGTTGTGATGTTTTACTGAATTAAGTGACCCAGTGATTGCTCTAAGATCTATCATCAGTGTCTTGAGCTACTGGGTAGAATTAGTCCCCTGTCTTTGGCAGATACATTTCCTTTGTCCTTCAGTCACCTTTATGGTCTGGCCCTGGGAGGGGAAAGGACTACCCCTTATCCTGTGAATGATGAAAGAATGGCTCCTGGCCCTGAGTGGCTTACTCTATGGGTGAAAAGCAGGCATGCCGTTGAAAAGTTCAGGGCTTAGTTTGGAATCCCAGCTAAGGCAGTTGGGGAGGGGTGTACCCAGACAGAAGAGGCTGAGGCCTGAGCACAGTACACCTAAGCAGAAGATCTGAGCAAAGCCTCAGGAGAGGCGCAGACAAATCCACTATCAAAGACAGTGAATGGGGAACCTACTGGGAGTCAGGGGCTGTCCGGCATTTCCAGCCTAAGCTAATTTTTCAGAAGATAAGCAGTTCCTGCTTTCCTGCCTTAATTTAATCCAGCCATCCCTGCTGATGTGGGCATGGCCTCACACCACTGTGGGAATGGGCAGGACCCCTCCTCTACCTCAACTGCAAATTCTCCTTCGAATTTCCCCCAAAGCTCCTATGGGGGGGGGGGGCGGCCTGTAAGAGGAAGCCCTGGAGTCTTGGCACCAGCCATCTGTATTCTGTTTGTTTTGGCTTTCTGCTGCCATGAAAATAGCCCAGGGAGCCAGGTGGCCTATATCCACAGGTAAATAGACTGTTCTGCGTTTCTGTCTCTGCAACCCGTTTGGCCAACCATGGCTGACTCTGAACTTCTTGATAGTGTTTACCTGCTGTGGAATTGCTGTTTGAGGTCAAGTGCTGCTTTCCGGGGGTCCTCATAACTTCATTTTATTGTTGAGCATTCATCAACAGTCTGGACAGTGGTGACAGCCCTAGGCCCATTGAAGTTGTTACTTGGCTACAGACCTTTGGAGAATTGTGTGCCATATTTTAGGTTTGTAGACAAAGGTATGGCTCTGTCTCAGCATCCTAAGAGTCACATCCAAAATGCCTTCGGCAAAAGACAAATTAACTACAGGAAAGTATAACAGGTCCAAGAGCCTTCAAATACGAAGACCGAAGACCCTGAGACGGATGTTTATTTCTACAAGGGTGACCCATGGTGGGGCTGGAGCAAATCTGCTCAGTCTTTCTGGTCCTCTGTGTGAATTTCTTTCTCCTAGAGATGGAGCAGTACTCCAAGGTTTTAACAACTATGACAGTCAAGAGAAGCGCTCTTTCCTCTTATTTCTAATGTATGTATATGGGGACTGGAGAGAGAAGGACCTAAGCTCATTTCCACCATCCATGTCAGGCAGGTCACAACTGCCTGACATTATAGCTCTGAGGGGGAATCTCATGCCCTCTTCTGGCCTCTGTGGGCACTGCACTCATATCCACCCACCCACATCTGGACTCATAGCACCTCATACATATTAAACAGGATCTCATGGGCCAGGAGCTAACTACTTAGACTAGCCAGGCTCACTGGCCAACTAGTGAGTACTGGAGATAGAGAAGCCAGTCTCCCCAGTGCTGGGAGTACAAGCGTATGACATCATGCTGGCTTTTTCTGTACTTGAGAAGTGCTCAGGTGCTCAGGCTAGCACAGCAGCAGTGTAGCCAGGTGCCACCCGCAGGGTTAGAGTAACTGCTCCTGTTATGACACCTGCCAATGGGGAGGGCAGGCAGGACCAAGTCAGAGGGAGACAGTGCCTCTGAGGCACCAGCAGTGTCCTTTCCTGTTCAGAGTCACCAATATGCCCACTGCATTCTTGGCAGTTTCATTGTCTCTGTCTCAGTAGGCTAATAATGGGTAATAGCTCTCCACCCCAGAGCCTTAACTCCCCAGGGTCCAGGCCTGGCAGGTGTGTCCAGCCTTCTGACATCATCACTGATACCATCTACAGAGTTCACACTGGAGAACCCTGTGCCCAAGTTACAAAGAGTTGTATTGTGTCTCGTCGTCGTTCCCCCCCCCCCCCCCGCCCCCGGGGTGCATCTTGCCTCTGGGGCAAAGAGGGCATATACCTAGGTGACTTCAGGAAGACAGTGACCGAGTGCTTAAGCCATTTGTGACCCATGGAGCTTCTGAGCGACCTAAGAGTTCAGTGTGGCCTGGACATGATGCCACACACCTCGTTCCAGCCCCTAGGAGGCTGGGGCCAGAGGATTGTTTTGTGGCCAGTTTAGGCTGCTGCATAGTGAGACTCTTGCCTCGGGAAACCCAACTAGCAAAAATAAAAACAAAACCTAAAACAACAGTAACAGGAAACTTAGCTTTGTCTTATTTACCTTGGTTCCAATGAAATTTATGGACCATGTGCTGATATTTGATCTTTTAAAAAAAGATTTATTCATTAAAAAAAAATGTATGAATTCTTTATCTGCGTGCACACCTGCAGGCCAGAAGAGGGCATTAGATCATATTATAGATGGTTGTAAGCCACAATGTGGTTGCTGGGAATTGAACTTGGGACCTCTGGAAGAGCAACCAGTCTCTCCAGCCCCATGTGCTGATATTTGGGGATTTTTTTTTTTTTTTTTTTTTTTTGAGACAGGATTTGTCTTGTGTAGCCCTGTGTAGCCCAGGCTAGCCTTGAACTCAGAGATCCACTTGCCACTGCTGGGATTAAAGGTGTGCACCACCACTGCCTGGTTTAAAATGTTTATATTAAGAACTAGCCTGAGGACTGTGGAAATGGCTCAGCGGGTAAAGACACTTGCTGCTAAATCCTACGATTTGAGTTCAGTCCCCAAGATCCATGTAATGGAAGAAGAGACTTATGTATGACTTCCATACCTAAGGTGTCCTCTGACCTCCTGCTTGCACCCTAGCATACATTTCCACATGTCCACTTACACACAAACTAGATAAATGTAATTTACAAATAAACAGTAAAACCCAGCAGGATTTCAGGAAATGTGGGAGCCGAAATCAGACATAGTTTGAGGAAGGGTGTGAGGCGAGTACCCGCTTTCTTTGTTGGGTGGCCCTGTCTTTTTCATTGAGCCTGTTTTTCCTTGGTCACTGTAATCAGGACACACAGGATCTGATACCTGGTCAGGCTTATTGCTGCCTTCGCTGCTGTTATGAAAAGCTGTCATTCATGGGGGCGCCTGGAATGCTGTCTGCCCGGGATCCCCAGGGAAGTGGTCCACGCTGATTGTAGGGCACACTCCGGCTCGCTGTGGAATCGTTTTTCCATTCCACAAATCAGTGTAATTTGTAGTTGTGCTGTATTTGAACCCTGTGGTAACTTTATCTTTGCCTTGTGGGACACATGACCCTGCAGAAACCACTGAAACTCAGAAGATGGAATTTGAAAACATTTCTGTGAGATATTTGACCCAGAGCTTCTGGGTTTCCCCTCAAGGTGTATGGTGAAGTTTGTCGGGGCAGCCAGACACCCACCCGCCCAGCAAATGCCATTTCTTCTTTCCTCAAAGAGGCCTATAGCCTGAGGTCTGAGGTTGTCCTTTTGTCTAGTCTGCTCTTCTTCCTCTTTCTGAAGCGTTGGAGACGCCCCTTTTCATTCTCCTTGTATGGCCGCCAGTGTCCTCTCCAGGTTAATTTTCTTTACAGTAGTGGAGGTGATGCAGGTTTTGTATTGTATGTACAGACTGCGGCTGGTGCTCTGAATTGAAGAGTTTTTAAGCAGTGTTTGGTCTCCTGGACATACCGTTCCTGGGTTTAGGCAGGCCTGCTCCTTCATGCACACGCTTTCCTAAGGGAGCTTTCGCTTCTTCTTCCAAGACCTCAAAGACCAGACCCCGGCGGCCTTCTCAGCTGGTTTTCCTTCTTGTTTACAATCCAAGCCACTTTCTAAGGCTTGCACACCAGCTCCTTCCTGGACTGTTCTCTGATCTCCATATTCATGCCCTCAGCCTTCTGTTTCCTTTCTAGGGCTAGGGCAGTGGGGCAGTGAGCACAGCAGTGGAAATGAAGGATTCTTTTTCTTTCTGGAAGAATTGATTTTTTTAGAGGATTACGTTGGTGGTTAAAAAGCCGCTTTATCTCTCTGAGGACCTTGCCCTTTTGTGTGCTGATCTGATACCTAAATCTAGAAAGCCGGTTCTCTATCCAGGGCAGCCTGTCTGGAGCCTGTATTTCCCACAGCTTGTTCCACCCATATGTGGCTGAAAAGGAGGGAGGGGCTGGGGACTGCGTTCAGTTTGGAGGTGACTTTGAAAACCATTATTTGGCTGAAATCCTGGGGCCTCATCTCTTTAAAGTTTATTTTAGTGCCGGACGTGGTAGGGCACCCCTGTAATCCCAGCACTCGAGAGGCAGAAGCAGGCGTATCGTTGTGAGTTTGAGGCCAGCCTGGTCTACAAAGCCAGTCTAGGACAGCCAGAGCTACTCAGGGAAACCCTGTCTTGAAAAACAACAACAAAAAGGTTATTTTAAACTTTTTCCCCCTTCCGTTTTTGCTATGGCTGGCCTCACGTAGCCCAGGTTGCTCTAAAGCCCCAAGTCTGGCTAAGTTTGAACTCCCGGTCTCTCTGGCCCTGCCTCCTAAGTGCTGGAATTACAGGACTAGATCACTAAACCTAGCTACTTTTCTTTTTTCAAGTGTATATGTATGTGTGCTGCGTGTGCATGTGTATATTCCTGCTCTGTGTGTGTGTGTGTGTGTGTGCGCGCGCGCGCACGTGTGCGCGCGCACACCGGCACATGTATGTGGGTGAGTGTATACATCCAATGTTGATGTCAGATTTCTTCCTCAGTTGAGGCTGGGGCTTGTGCTGACCCTAGAGCTCCCCATTGGCTAGTCTGGCTAGCCAGCTGCCCCACTCCCCAGCCCCCACTCTGACTGGGAATGCTGGGATTACAGGCACTTGCCCTTGCCTGCCTGCCTTTTTACATGGGGTCCAGGATCTGAACTCTGAGCCTGACATTTACATGGCAAGTCTCTATCCACTGAGACATCTCCTCAACCCTTCTTCCTCTTTTCTTTTTCTTTAAAAAATTATTATTTTTTAAAACAGGATCTCATGTAGCTTTTATGTAGCTTAGAACTTGTTATGTAGACAAGGCTGGCCTCAAACTCACAGAGATCCACCTCCCTCTGCCTCCAGAGTGCTACGATTAATGCTTGTGCCACTACACTCAGCTAAAGTAAACAAATTTTAAAAATTGCATCTGGGACTGGAGAGATGGCTCAGTGGTTAAGAGCACTTGACTGCTCTTCTAGAGGTCCTGAGTTCGATTCCCAGCAACGACCTGGTGGCTCACAACCATCTTCAATGGGATCTGATTGCTTCTTCTGGTGTGTATGAAGACAGAGCACTCATACACAAAAACACATAAACAAATAAGTCTTTACAAATTACGTCTATTTGGTTGAGATACGTTATCCCTGAATATCCCAGGTCAGATTTAAATTCATTATCCTCCTACCTCAGTCTCCCAAGGGCTGTGATTGTAGGTGTTGGCCATCCTGCTTGCCCTAAAGAAAATGGCTTTAAAAATCACTTAATTGGGGCTGGAGAGATGGCTCAGTGGTTAAGAGCACTGTCTGCTCTTCCAAATAGACCCAGGTTCAATCCCCAGCACCCACATGGCAGTTCACAACTGTCTGTAACTCCACACTCTCATACTAAGGCACATAAAAATTAAAATTAAATTTAAAAAAATCACTTAATTTTATTTTGTGTGTGTGGCTATTTTGCCTGTGTATTTGTCTGTATACTACTTGAATGCCTGGTCCCCACATAAGCCAGAAGATGCTATCAGATCCTCTGGTAATAGAGATACAGACTATTGGGAGCTGCCATGTTGCTGCTGGGAATCCAGTCTAGCTGGGCCTTGCCACAGAGGAGCATAGTGCTGTCCAGTTGCAGAAACAGAACCTGTGACGCAACTAGGGCCCAGGAGGTAGTCATGCGTCCTCAGAGGTGGTTTGGTGGGGGCCAGCCCTGGAAAGTGGGACCGGGCCTGAAGAGAATGCTGCATAAGAGATCCCAAGTCTTAACTAAAGGCGTCTGCCATCCTCAAAGCCATCTCAGCTGGCTCCCTGTGGCCATTGAGGTAGATGGGAGGCTCCCCCAGCCTCTCACATATTAGGGGGCTGTTAGACACAGGCTTCAGGGACATTGTGGCTGGACCCTCACTACTGAGCCCTAGCTCTGGCTCTGGAAGGCCATTACTAGATAAAGACCTAGAGCCGGGACCAGAATTCTGAATGACTGGTGCTCTTCCCCTCCCCCCTTCTTTCTTTCAAGAGCATCTAGTGAATTCCAGGCAGACCTCCTGAGTTCTGAGATTAAAGGTGTTCGCCACCAGGCTAGCCAAGAGGTGCTGATAACTAAGCACTTACAAGACACTCCAAACGGGCCTCCCAGTCACCTGGACGGGACAGTGCCTCAGGAAAAGCTGCTGGTCACGGGCAGCCCAGGTGGCTCCTCAGGTAATGGCACTTGCTGTGCAAGCCTGGTGGCCTGAGTTCAGTCTCTGAAACCCACATATAGCAGAGTAGAGACCTGATTCCAGAAAGTGGTCCTCAGACCTTCACACCAACTCCTTGCCCCACCCCCACAATAATAAAAAAAATATATTAGAAAGCTGTTTGTTCTAGAGATTTCAGAACAAGCTGGGTGTGGTGGTGCACACCTGTAATCCTAGGCAGGAGGATCAATCACTTAAAGTTCAAGGCCAGCCTGGTTTACATAGCAAGTCCGTTTCAAAATACAAAAATATTAAGGGGAGGAAAAAAGGAAATCACGCAAAGCCTGCAGAAGTGGGCGTGGTCTCCTTGGCCACGGTCAGTTTGTACCGGTGCAGATATGCCCTGAGACGTTTTGCTCATGTTATGTACTGCACTATGTCTTGTCTGGGTTCTGCTTCGTTTTTAAAATGCGTATTTATCTTGTATTTGTGTATGTATGTAAGCACATACGTGCCTCAGCCTTAAGTCAGTGTGTAGCTCAGGCTGGCCGCAGACCTGCTAGGATTACACGTGTGTGCCATGATATTGGGTTCTCAGCAGAGTAATTTTAAGGGAGATCTTATAACCCTAGGAGACTAAAGGTCCCAGTGACAAGAGCAGATAGCCAGTCTGGCTTCTGTCACTCCCAGGAAGCGCTACAGCTTTTCCCCTGCAAGAGTGTTAACAGATAACGTGTCGGGAGGCGTGTCACAGGAAAGAGCAGGCCACATCCAGGAACCTAGTCATGGTCTACAGATGTGCCTACTGGGAGGACAGGGAACAGGCTGTGACAAAGTCCATCCACTCATTGTATTGACTTTTGGTCATCACTCCAAAGCTGTTTGGAGCCTTCCTGGTGAGGAGGACCTTCAGAACAGCCCCCCTGTGGCTGCGTCCTTGGAGAAGTCAGAGGCACGCACAGTGCTGAGAGGTCCACAGAGGACACGGAAAACCCTGGAACTGTAGGGAGTTGTGAGCTGCCACATGTGTGCTGGGGACAGCATTCAGGGGTCCCTCACAAGAGTAGTGGTGTCTTAACAGCTCATCTTTCTCTTCAGCCCTGAAGCTTTTTTTTTTTCTTTCCTCTTGAAACAGGGTCTCATATAGTCCAGGGCTGGCCGCAAACCAGCTATGTAACTGAGAGTAACCTTCAAGTTTTGACTCTGCTGCTTCTGTCTACTGAATATTGGAGTTACAGACCTGCTGGGTTTCTGGGAACTGAACCAGGGTTTCTTGCATGCTAGGCAGTCACCCTACCCTTCCCAGCCCTGAGGCGGCATTGTTTTGAGTCACAACACACACACACACACACACACACAAACACACACACACACACACTCTCTCTCTCTCTCTCTCTTTCTCTCTCTCTCTCTCTCTCTCTCTCTCTCTCTCTCTCTCTCTCTCTTACTTATTTATATTTCTACATGCTTGGTTCTGCAGGGACCCAAGTCCTCAGAAACTTCATAGCAGCATCCTGCAGAAGATGACGGGCTCTGTCACATCCCTGGAGTAACAAGGGATGAATTAGAACCAAAAAAATTCAGACAGACCCTCTCTCTCCTTTCTCCCCAGCTCTTCACTTCCCATCCTTTCTCAGATGTACAGAAAACAGAAAAATATGGGGGTCAGTTTTAGAAGAAAAGTTAAGGTACTGTTTCGGAGCTGGAGAGACAGCTCAGAAGTTAAGAGCACTGGCCGCTTGATTCCCAGTACCCACACAGAGGCTTACAACCATCTGTAACTCCAGTTCTAGGGGACCCGGTACCCTCTTCTGGCCTCTGTAGGCACCAGGCTCGCACTTGGTGCACATACATGCATACAGGCGAAACACCCACACATAAAACAAAATTAAGTACATCTTAAAAAAAAAAAAAAAAGATACAGTTTCATAGAAATGTTTAAAGAGATTGAGGGTGAGGCTGAAACAGCAGTAGAAAGTTCTGGAGCCTAGCACTCTTCATTTGTCAGTGGTGCCCTTGGCTTCTGGTAATGTGTGTTTGTGTTATAGTGAGTTACTGGGCGCCTCTTGCAGTGGGCGGCTCCTGGAGTGGGCGGTTCCTGAAGTGGGCGGGCCCTGCAGTGGGCGGCTCCTGACATTCTGGTGATGGAGGCTTATTTTGAGGATCTGAGCTCCCTTCTTGCTAAGGGTTAAGTGCTTTGCAGAACTCTGCCTAGTCCTCCAGAGGTCTAGCCAGGTGCTGCCTGCCCACTGTGAAGGCTCTAGAAACTGGACTGCCCCCTTTTGCGTGTTCCATTCCTCCTCACCCGTCCACCCAGGACACCGTGTGCAGCCTCTGGGCTGGTCTCCACCCTGCCTTTCCTATTCCCTGTCCCCCAAACTTGCACTCACTCTAAGAGGCTGGCCTTGGTTCCCACCTCCTGCTGGTTAACTTTTTGCCTCCCTGCAGACTCACTCCTTAGGCCAGCCTGGAAGGGCACCCAGCTTCCCCTGCCTGGCTCACCCTTGACCTCCCAAAGTCCCTGAATGAGAATGAGCCATAGCACAAAATACCACAAAGAGACTGCAGAGTGAGAGACTGATACAATCAGAGTCCTCTTGCCAAATGGTAAAACCGCCCTTTAACCACCGGACTCTGTGTACATCAAAATTCATGGGTGCTCTGGCCTCTTACAAAAAAATGGCGTGATATTTGTGTTGAACTGCAGATCCCCCCACGTACTGGCCATCGTTTCAGAAAGCACTCTAATAATTACTTCTGGAACCCCAGTCAAAGCCAGGAGTGGTGACCCTTGCCCATAATCCCAGCACTTGGGAGATTGAGGCAAAAGGACCAACTTTAAGACTGAAAAGTCCCAAAGAAGGGGTTTGGAGAGGTGACTCGGCGGTTAAGGGGGCGCACCTGTTTGCAGAGGATCAAGGTTCGGGTCCCAGAAACTGCACTAGGTGACTCACAAGTATCTGTAAGTCCAGCCTCCTGGATCCAGTGGCCTTTTTGTGGCTTTTGGGGGTAAATATACTGCTTCGAATATATACATGTAAATGAAAATAAACCTAAAAAAAAAAAATCCAAAAGAAAAAAATGCTAAAAGAACGTAACACTCGGTAAATAGTTATTCTACTGTATTGGCTCAGGAATAGTAAAGCGCACATACTCCGTGTGCTGGTTTGGTTTTTGTTTTGTTTTGTTTTTAGTCCATGGTTGGTTGACTGTGCGATGCAGGCACCACAGATAGGCTCTCCCCTCAGCCTGTAATTAGAGGCCTTAATCACTCTACAAACAGGAGGGACCTGAGATGCAGTCCACAGGACAAAGGCCTGTGGTCATGTTATTTTAACAGAGGTGGGAGAGCTGGCCTGGGAGTGGGGCCTGCAGAGACAGGTTGGCTGAGGACATTGTTTCACCCCAAAGAGGGTTTACTTTTTGGGTGTGATTCTGGCCGTGGCTAAGGAGAATGAGAAAGTGGCCAAGGTCAGTCCCGCGTGTCGGTCGCCCCCCCCCATCTCCCCCTCCCCCTTGCCCTCCTCTGCTTCCTGTAAGCACCGATGACGTCATCCCTTGCTTGTCCTCCCAGGTGTTTTATAGAAGGAACTGAATAATGCAGATGGTATTATCCTGTTGCTTTTCCGGCCTGTTCACACCTTTCTCAGAAATGATGTTTCTGCCCAGGAAACGCCCTGGCTCTGCTTTGATGGCTGCATACCGTTTTGTGTGTGGCAGGGTGGCTGGGCAGTCCACTGCCCACCAGCAGTTCTCCAGAGAGAGCCCTGTATTCCGGTGGGCAGCGCCATGTTCCTCACAGAGGCCAAATCCATGGCCAGAAGACTCACGTGTTTTCACTTCCGGCGTGAGCCTCGGTTTACCCTCATTGGAGGCCTGATTATCTGCACCCCAGCCAGTCCCACCATGTGATTTAACCAGGTGGATGGGTAAAAAGCAGTATCGTGCGTGACATTAGTTGTGCGTTTTTCCCCCTCCCAGGTAGGCTTTCTGTTTTATTGTGTGTTCGTGTTTGTGTGTGTACAAGTGTACACGCGGAGGCCAGGGGACAACTTTGGGCATTATTCCTCTGGTGCCACCCATCTTTCCTTTAGAAATAGTAACTCTCGGTAGCCTGAAGCTCACCGTATAGGCAAGGCTGGCTTGCCGTTGAGCTTGGAGCTGGGTTTACATGTATGTGCTCACGATCCAGGTTAACTAAACTGTTGGGTGAGCTCCGGTGATACGCGGCCTCTGTCCTGCCCCAGCCCCCCACCCGCACCCCCCAAGCTCTGGAGTTACAAAGGAATGTGGCTGCACTCTGTGCTTGCTTCCTCCCCATCCCCCACCCTCCCTGAGATTAAACTCAAGTTCCCGTAGTTATAAGGCAATCAGTAGCTTTACCTGTTGAGTTCTCTCTTCAGCCCTAAATAAACATTTTACTTTAGAACAGCTTAAGATTTACAGAAGAGCTGCAGAATTGCCCGAGGAAGTTCCTGTGTGCCCTTAGTGCGTGTCATTACTGTACTACAGTTCTTGAGATGCAAGATGTTGGCATCTAGTGAGGGTTCTTTTTTCTTTCTCTCTCTCTCTCTCTTTTATTTTTTATTTTTAATTTTTTTTGAGACAGGGTTTCTCTGTGTAGGCTTGGCTGTCCTGGACTCACTTTGTAGACCAGGCTGGCCTCGAACTCAACAGCAATCTGCCTGCCTCTGCCTCCCGAGCGCTGGGATTACAGGCCTGCATCACCACGCCCAGCTTGGTGAGGGTTTTCTTTGATGTTTGGGGGCGGGGTCATAAAATACATTCAGAACATAGAGCTCCACCCCTGCCCCACACGGCCTTATGGCATCTGAAATCCCTTCTGTACCCATAGTGTCAAAGTCTTGTTCAGCCCTGCTCTAGCCACAAGGCCAGAGTCTCACTGGAGTCAGGCACGAATGAGAACTTGGAGCTGTCAGCCTGTGATAGCCGCAGAGGACGTTCCTTTTTAAAGAGAGGGGCAGGCAAGAAGAAAGGAGCGACAGGTCCCAGCTGACTTCTCAACCCAAAAGCATGGATAGCGTTAAAAGTACATGTGTGCGTTTGCAACAGCGTCTCTCGCTGAACCTGTACCCCGTAATCTCGGTTAACTCAACTGTCCAGTGAGCTCCAAGGATCCGCCTGCCTCTGTCCCCCCAACTCTGGAATCACAAACAAATGTTGCCACGTGGACGTTTTTTACGTGGGTGGTGTAGACCAGACTCAGGCCCTTAGGCTTGGACATTGCGCACTTCTACTGAACCTTCTCCCGAGCCTTAAGTTACGATTTTGTTTTTTAATGATTTAATTATTTTTAAATTATGGGTGTGTATGTGTGTCCTGGTGCCCGTGCCTGTGGATCTAGAGGCATTGCATTAGTTATAGCTAGTTACAGGTAGTACTGAGCACCTGGGGTACTGAGAATTGAACTTGGCTCTTCCGCAAGAGCAGGAAGTGCTCTGAGCCATCTTTCTAACCCCCTTCCTCCTGGTGTGTGAGACAGAGTGTATCAAGCTGGCTTTGAACTTGTGGGGTTTTGTTTTTTGTTTGTTCGTTGTTTTCTGCCTCTGTCCCTTGAAAATGACAATGACAGAGATCATAGGCACATAGCCCCAGAATGTCACTTTGCTTCTCTTTCTCCTTTTGAGACAGGGTCTTGTGTAGCCCAGAGTGGCCTTGAACTCCTGGTGCTCCTGCCTGTTTCTTAAATGCTAAGCTCACCGGCAAGCATGGATGCTCTTTCCTTCCACGTGCCACCCTCTGAAGTCCTGGGCAGCCATGTCCCCCACTGCCCCTCCTCCTCCTCCTCCTCCCCCTCCCCCCTCCTCGTCCTCCTCCTCTAATTCTTTTTGTATTTTGTTTTTCGAGACAGGGTTTCTCTGTGTAACCTTGGCTATCCTGGACTCACTTTGTAGACCAGGCTGGCTTTGAACTCACAGCAATCCGCCTGCCTCTGCCTCCCGAGTGCTGGGATTAAAGGCGTGCGCCACCACGCCCGGCTCCACTGCCCCTTCTTTTGCTAAGCTCTCCTGGGTAGCATCTCTCACAGGGTCACTGTCAGGTGCTCCCCGTGTTTCTCACCAGTTACCCCCCCCCCCATGGGGACTCACAGTAGTGCCTTCTCTGACGTGGCTCTGCTCTAGCACCAAGGTTGTGTGCATGTCCTTTGAGGTACAGAGGGAAGAAGCTGCGAGCCCCCCACCCCCCACCCCTCCCCACCCCCCACCCCCGCATCCTCCAGTCCAGCACTTGCTTCACTGGACGGGTTCCTCACTAGAGTTGGGGGGTAGTCTTGAGGCTTTCCTGGCTCCTCTGTAAACCGGACCTTGAGGTCTCAGCTTGACCTGGGAGCTCCCTACTATGCCTGCCTGCTGTCCTTGCCACACCCCTGCTTTCCTCGCCACACCCCTGCTTTCCTCTGGGGATGCCCTATGTTTCCTTATGTGGCCAGGCGGAGAGGCTTCCAGGCTCCTTTCCGCTTCCGCTTAGCTTAAGAATTCCATTAAGTCATTTCTTTCTTTGTTTTGCTAGATGTGGTTAACAGCAGCCGTGGCCGCCCATGTAGGACTTCAGCATCTTTGAGAATTTCCTCTGCCAAATGTGGCTCTTACATCCTGCCTCCCATAGAGCCTCAGGGCGTGTGCACGGTTCCACCCAGCGTTGCAAGGCCTGCGCGCTGGTGTTTTCCTGAGGTCCAGCAGTAGGCCTGTATCGTGCCTGGCCTGGCACTATGGCTGTGACATAAGATGGTCCTGTTTGTGCTCTCTCTTTTGGAGGTGCCTTTAAAGCCACTCTCCCTTTCTTTGCTGCCACCAGCCTCTCCGCCTCCGCCTGTTGTTACTCAGCACCGAAGATGGCAGACATTTCAGCTGTTAGGGCAGCACCCACCTCCTCAGTCCTCATAGTGTGTTTATTATCCCAGTAATTACTTCTGTAACTAAAACAATCAGCTCAGGGCTTTGTGTATGCTGGCCAAGCATTCTCCCAGCTGAGCTCCCCTCTAACCCTACTTTATTTGTTGTTATGTATCTGGCTATGTATGCTGGCCTGGAACTCACTCTGTAGACCAGGCTGGCCTCACAGAGATCCTCCTGCCTCTGTCTCTAAGTACTGGTACCACACTTTAATGTGGCTTCTAATCCTACTTAAAAAAAAAAAAAGTTTTTTGAGCCCATCAGTGGTGGTGCCCACCTCTAATCCCAGAGGCAGACGGATCTCTGAGTTTGAGGCCAGGCCAGTCCACAGAACAATGTTTGATTTGTTTGTTTATTTATTTATTTTTCTTTTCTTTCTTTTTTAAAAGAAACTGTCTCACTGTGAATCTCGGGCTGGCCTCGACTTCCCTATATAGCTAAGAATGACCTTGAACTTCTCAGCCTCCTGCCTCTCCCCTTGCTTAAGTGCTGGGATCAAATATCAAACATCAGATAACACGTCTGTTAGGCAAGAGCTCCACCCATTAAGCCCTGTCCTCCTCCTGGGACTGAGGAAACTTATAATGAACAGAAACTAATTAGTTCACAGATAGAGAAGCTGGAAGTTCATTAGCAAATGGTGTTGGGCGAAGGCCTCCTGCCCTGTCAGATGGCAGAGGCCTGAGGCACCTCACCAGGGTACATCTCTCGTACGGAGGCCCTGGCATGAGTCTGCCCCTCGTCAGCCAGTCCCCACATTGCATGTAGCTGTCAAGCCCAGGGTCCCATATTGCCTGTGGCTGTCAAGTCTCTCCCTGCTGTTTGCCCCAGGTTGGTTTCTCTGCCTCATTTGCTGTGATCTGGACTGTTTTAAGGTGTACTGGCTGTGTTTCTGGTGACTGGTTTTCATAGGGTGCAGATACGCTGGGAGTATGGAGACCAGAGCTGTGGCGTTCACTCATTGTGAGGGCAGCTTCATGGAGCCTACACGGCTTCTTCTGATCAGCTGGCATCTCCCTGTTTTGAGAGCCTAGAAGGTGAAGACGTGTAGGACGTGGTCCAGAGGAGGACTGTGGAAAGAAACAGCAAGTCAGTGTGGTGGCATCATCTTGCCAGGAAGATGTGGTCTTCCAGTGGGTGCTCAGAACCTGAGGAAAACAGAAGCCAAGAAGGGGCTGTGGCCAGGGAAGGGGAGAGGCCTTGTGCGGATGGCACACCTGTGACAGAGGTGGGAGCCAGGGCCAAGGACTGACTAGACTTTTCACTGTAATAGAGAAGAGGTGAGCTCCTGAGGCCTGGGCAAAGGGGCTGGCTGGGAAGACAGGGCCTGTTGCCCCAGAAGCACTCTTGAGAGCTTGTGGGCCTTGGTTACACAGAGGGAAGCCAAGCGTGTGTTTCAGATGGAGTCTGAGGGGCTGAGCTGGTAGAGTTGCTAGCCTAGCAAGCACCGAGACCGCCTCAGTCCTCTCAGCACAACGTAGCCGCGCGGTGGTGGCTCAGGCCTATAGTTCCAGTACCAGAGAGGTGAAAGCAAGGAGTGTCGAAGTCTAAACCACCCTCAGCTTCATGGTGAGTTTGAAGCTAGCCTGGAATACACGAGACCCTAAAGGCAGCAGTAAAATAACGCTAAGGGATGGCAGGGAACAAGATCCATCCTCAGGTGTCTTTTGGGCCAAAGTTGAAGTGCCAACTTGGCTTTGCCCTAGTACAGAGGTCATTCGGGCTTCCGCGGGGCCCTGGGGAAGGCCTCTATCTATCTTGTCCCATGGCGGCTTCCTCTACTTCTATAAGGGCTCATGCGATGCCATGCAGCTCTCCACTGTCTGTGGGAGTCGCTGACGAGTAGTGTTACCAAAGTTGCCAAGTGTACTTACTCCCCAGGGAAAGGCAGGGCCAGTTCTGAGTGGCAGGTGTCTCTGAGCCATGTAAGGAGGTGCCAGCCAGAGCCCCACATATGAGTCTAGCTATTGAATGGATCTCCCTGTGGGACCCGGAACATGGCTGCTTATAGTGCTGACACTGGGGCATACTGAAAGCCTATAGGACATTTGGAGGTGCAGGAGGGCCCCATTTGCCCTCTTAAGACCTTTTAACCTGCCTTTGTCCGGTTGACCCTCACGGTAGGGAGGAAGGGTCAAGCCTTTCTAGGCCTTCCCTGTACCTTTGTCCTTGTGTTTACCTGGAACCAGGGCTGGGTAGATGCAAAACCAGGGAGAGGCCCATGCACAGAGCTGGGAACTTGTGTCACCGTGACCTCTCATCAGGGATTACAAAGCGAACAGGCCTCGAGGCTGCTACATTGGCATTTTATTTTTTTCTTTCTCTGGTTTCAACTTGCTCTGCCGCCCCCGAACTTCCCTGTTCTCCGTCTGTCCACCCACGTCGTGACTTGATCTCCTATCTGGACATTCCAGGGCGCCCTGTTGAGCCGTCCTTCACCGTCAGGAATCTGGAGGTAGCCAAGGGCAGCAAGCTCAGTTCTGAAGGTGGCCAGCCACACTGCCAGGCTGTAGCTAGAGGCTCATGTCTGAACGGAAGCGTGAGGTTGCCCGTGTGAACCTTTTACGTCCTTTACGTCAACACCTTCCTCTGACCATTTCCCCCCTCTCAGATTCTAAGCCAGGGCTTTTGTTCCCAGAGCAGCCATTGTGTCTGTGTATTCCTGTGCCGGGGGGGTGGGGGTGGGGTGGGGTGGGGGGGTTGGGGGGTGGGGGTAGTGGGGGGGTGGTGGGGGGGATGGGGATGGGGGGGTGAGGGGAGCCAAATGTCAGCCTAGGTTTTAGTTCGGCAAGAGTCCCACCTTGTTTGTTTGTTTCTTTCTTTCATATTTTATTTTAATTTATGTGCATTGGTGTGAGGGTGTCAGAACTTGGAGTTCCAGACAGTTGTGAGCTGCCAAGTGGGTGCTGGGAATTGAACCCAAGTCCTTTGGAAGAGCAGTCAATGCCCTTAACCACTGAGCCATCTCTCCAGCCCCTACCTTGTTTCTTGAAGGGTCTCTTCCTGACCCAGAGGCCACCCAGTGGGCAAGGCTGGCTGGCCAGTGAGGCCCAGAGATCTGCCTGCCTCCACCTCCCCAGCGCTGCCACAACCATGCAGGACCACGCCTAGCTTTAAAAACAAAACCAACATGGGTCAAACATATCCCCAGCTGACCTGTCTCAGAGTCTGTGCAGCCCAGGCTGGCCTTGACCCTCCTGCCTAGCCTCCTCAGAAATTACAGGCGGACGTCACCACACCTTTGGCTTTGCTTCCAAATCTTGGTGTTGTTCGAGATAGATCTTTTGTGGTTTTAAACATATTTGCTGTTCTCTGCAAGTGTTCTCATGCCATTGGGACTCTCTTGTTCTGCATCACTTGGGACTTTCCTGGATTTTGAACCCAAAGTGTTCCCTTTTCTGGAAAACTTTCCATCCCAGGTAGGCTGGGGTAGCGGCTCACCCTCAAGTCAGTCACTGTGACGGTTTGGCCGTGCTTCTGGCTGCTAAGGCGCAGCTGTTAAATTTCTGTGCCTGCATTTTCAGAACCCATAGTGTAGTCGGGAAGACGGGTAAAGCAAAAGTGCCCAGAGCTATTACAGCAAAGAAGTGGAGCAACTGGCCCCTCAGGAGGGTGCCTGCTTGGCCTGTGTGCTCTGTGTACTTGCCTCAAATGTGCTCCTTTAATTTTCCATTTGCCTCTTTTTTTTTTTTTTTAATTATTTATTTTAAATTTATGTGCTTTGGTGTTTTCCTGCACATATGTCTGTTTGAAGGTGTCAGATCCCCTATAACAGGAGTTACAGACAGTTGTGAGCTGCCATGTGGGTGTTGGGAATTGAACCAGGGTCCTTTGGAAGAACGGCCAGTGTTCTCTCAACTTGATCCATCTCTCTAGCCCAAACAGAAATACAAAGAGGGATAATGTCTGTTTTTGGTTTTTCAAGACAGAGTTTCTTGGTGTAGCCCTGGCTGCCTTGTAGACCAGGCTAGCCTCGAACTCAGAGATCCGCCTGCCTCTGCCTCTGCCTCTCAAGTGCTAGGATTAAAGGCGTGCGCCATCCCACCTGGCTCCATCTGTTTCATTCACAGGTGAAAAACCTATGCACGAAAGTCCCCTTACAAGGCAAAGGGGTGTGGGGGATCGGGGGATCGGACCATGACTACATGACAATGACACCACACAACACATGGCATCTAGGTATGAACCGTGCGTGCCTTTGACTGTGTTTTGCTGAGATGCCAGAGCCTTTCAAAAAGCACACAGTGCAGGCATGGTTATAGGGAATGAAAGGGGGATGGCCCAGCCATCAAAGGGAGGCCTATGGAAGCAAAGGGACACGCAAGCAAGGCTGCCAGTGCAGACATTCACAGTGGTGACAGAGATGGGACAAGAGGCCATGTGGGCAATGAGACTCTCTTGGTCTTTGAAAGCCAGAGCATTTGTTGTCCTAGTTAGGGCATGGTGCTGGTAGTCACTGGCTTGGTTTAAGATCTTTGGTCCTCGAAAGGGCTAAGGACCAATTTGGAGGCTTGAATATTAAATTGTGCTTGGAAAGTTCTGGCAGTGTCTTCATGCCTCTTACCTCCAGGGTTGAAGATTCTAGTAAGGATATTTCAATATATACTTCAGCACAAGGGCTAGGATAAAAGAGAGGTACTCAGAAGATGGTAAAGCACCCTAAAAGTTTGAGTGTGGGGTTTATCTAAGACAGTTAACAGCAAGTAAGACACACAAGGCTCGGCCTCCTCAAGGGAGAGTTGCCTTATATTTCCCTTACTCGTGTGAAAGTCATATAAAAATAACTTAGTTTTCTTTTCGTTTCTTTCTTGTTCTTTTTTAAAAAATATTTTTGGTGTTTTCCAGACAGGGTTTCTCTGTATAGCCTTGACTGTCCTGGACTCGCTTTGTAGACCAGGCTGGCCTCGAACTCACAGCGATCCACCTGCCTCTGCCTCCTGAGTGCTGGGATTAAAGGCGTGCACCACCACCACCTGGCATAATTTAGTTTTCTTTTTCTTTTCTTTTCTTGTTTTCTTTTTTTCTTTTTTCTTGTTCTGGTTTTTCAAGATAGAGTCTCTCTGTGTAGCCTTGGCTGTCCTAGACTCACTTTGTAGACCAGGCTGGCTGCGAACTCACAGCGATCCGCCTGCCTCTGCCTCCCGAGTGCTGGGATTAAAGGCATGCACCACCATGCCCGGCATAACTTAGTTTTCTAAGACAAGACTCTTTGTGGTGATGTTGGGTGTCCTTCATTTCTCTCCACCTTATCTTCTAGCACAGGGTCTCTCTCACTGAATGCTGAGCTGTCAGCTGATGAAACTGGCTGGGTGTGGCCCTCTGACGATGCTCCTTTCTCCACCTCATGCCAGGATTACAGATGTCTGAGTTTTACATGGTGCTGGGGACCAGAACTCAGGTCCTCATTCTGTGTGGCCACAGCTCGATTTTTATGTGGTGCTGGGGACTAGAAGTCAGGTGTTCATGCTTGCGTGGAAAGGCGCTTACAGGCTGAGCCATCTGTCCTGCTCCTAGTTAGTGTTTTTACAACTGAGACTCACTGTGAAGCCCACTCAGGCTTTGACTTTATGATCCTCTTGTCTCTGCCACCGGAGTGCCAGGTTACAGGCATATACTACCATGCCTGTTGCAGAATTAACCATTTAAAGCCAACAGTGCCTCTTCCGTGTTGTGTAACTCTCCCCTCTGTCTAGTTTCAGGCCGTCTCATCACCTCCAGAGGCGCCCACTTCCTTCCTGTGCCATCCCCTAGTCCCTGACCACACCAGTTTGCTCTCCATGTCCCAGACTGTCTTGCTCTGGGCACTTGGCACCCATAGGGTCGGGAGCCTTTTGCGCTGGGCTCTAGAACAGGAGGGTTTTCAGAATCGTTATAAGCCATAGTTGGGATCCTGAAGGACTAGTGAGAAGCTGTAGGCCAGAGGCCTCATCTTTAGCTTTAAATTGGGGGCTCAGGCCAAACTCTGTGAGGACAACCAGGGCAGTTCCATCAACATAAAAGAATGTCTATGCCTGCTGTGGGCACGGGCCCAGAGGAAGACTAGGGTTTGCAGGCAGCTCTGGGAATAACCAATTCTCCTGGACTCTTAGAGAATTCCTGAGTTGATAGAACAATTTCTTAGAAACAAATCTGAGTGAACCTGGGGTGTCTCAACACCCTGACGTTTGCTGATCTTAGTTCAGAACACTAAAGGTCACTGGGCACGATAGTGTGGCTTCTCCCCAGCATTTTGGGGTGTGTTTTCCCCTTGTGCAGCATTGCCCTTGTGCTCTCCTCAGGTGCTGAGGGATTCCCCCCCACCAGATATTTAACCCTTTCGTCTCTGAAGCAGGTGGAATATGCCAGCTCTGTGATTTTTTGTGTCTCCCCACCCCCAGCTAATCTGGACCCTTGTTTCGGAAGAGGTAGATATTTTTCTTTCTTTCTTTTTTTATTTATTCACTTTATATCCCTACCCATCCTCTCTTCCCATCCCCCCCCCCCCCCCCTCTTCTCAAGGCAGATAATTGTTGATAAAAAGAGCCTGGTGGTAAAATAGTTGAAATCTATACTTATATCATATATGGTGTGTGGAAGTCTTATTTTACCATATAGAAACTTTCTTTACTAAAATTAAGTCGTGTGTTAGAGTGGCAGAGAAAGCAGTGGCCCCTTGCCAGTCAGACTTGGGGCTGTCGCCTAGGTTTCTTTTCTTGCGAGTTTGGTTTGGAGCGACTTGTGTGAAGTAGGGCTGCTGCTGCTGCTGCTGCTGCTGCTGCTGCTGCTGCTGCTGCTGCTTCTGTTCTTCCGGACTGGGAGGCGCAATGGTGAGGTGTCAAGAGCTCTGGAGTCCATGGATGTGGAGTCCAGCTCCTTAACTGTTCCAGCTGTGTGACTTCCCAAAAGCAGCCTAACCTCTCTGAGCTGTTCGTGGATTGTGAGGAGGTGTGAATTGGGATTGTGAGTTAGTGAGCAGGTGTGAATTGGGATGCTCACAATCATTGTATTCTCAGCTCACGGCTCATGCAGAGGGGTGGATTAGTCTCTGAGGTGACGTAGATTAGATTTGATTCATCTTGGAGTTTTGTCCTATTTTATGGTGTTAGAGTTGGAACCCAGGTCCTTCGCAGTCATATCCCAAGTTGTGTGTCCTCCCTCCCTTTGTTTTTTTTTGGGGGGGCACAAAGTCTCACTGTGTAGCATCAGGCTGGCCTCAAAATCAGAGATCTGCCTGCCTCTGCTTCTCAAGTGCTAGGATTTAAGGCATGCACCACCACTGCCCGGCCCAACCCTGCATCTTAGTGGAGAGAGGTGGATACCGAGAGAGAGATTAGGACTGTAATATATATGCCTGAGCTAGAATATTAGTAGTCAAAGGGTTCAGCTGGCAAGGTTCTTGCTAAAGGAGAGTCGGGCCTGAGTTCTGGTTCACGGAATCCATACACTAGCCGGGCATGTCTATAGAATACAGCCCCGGGAGAACCACTGAGAAAGACGCCTGGCACCGTCTGACCTCCATGGCGCAAGCACACACGTGCATATGCACACATGTGCGCACACACAAAATAAATAGCAGTGCCTGCTGGCACCTGGCACCCGCTTCTTCCTTCTGAGCCGAGCACACATTGTTTTTAGTGGTGGACGCCCAGACACGGGTCTTGAGGGCCTGGCAGTGATAACCGAGGAGTGACCCAATGACAGGGTGGAAGTGACACCGGCCAGTTTGGTTGTACTTGGCCTCAGAGCAATGTAGGGGAATGTTCTGCAGTGTCTGTCACCACAGTTGAGCTGAAAACTGTCCAGTCAAGGCCTGGGCAGATGGAAGGAGTGCCAGATTCAGTCAGTGGCCCTTGTGTTGGGAGGGCTACATCTGTGACAGCAAGCAAAGGGCTCTCTGGCTAAGGGACATGCTGGCCTGCTCCAGAGGGCACTAGGGGTGGCAAAGGGTGGGAGTGTAAAAAGAAAAACTTAAATACTACAATCATGTGTGGCCCTCAGACTCAACTCTCCATAACAAAATCTTATTTCTTAATTTTAGTTTCTCTTGTTAGGCAGAAATTAAATTATATTTAAATTAATTAATTAAGTTAAAGATAATTTAATTATTCTGCCTGGGATGGAGCTTTGGTAATGAAAACAAGCCTGAGAAACCCTTCTGTAGCAGGCTCTCCCTGTACCTAGACGTGGTCCTCCAGCAGGCCAAAGATGACGGTCAGTCTTGTGTATCTCTGTTTCCTCTCTGTGTCACTTAAGATACCATCTGCCCCAAAGCGGGTCACTGAGGCCTGCTTCCAGGGAGTCTGGGGTTTTAAGTGCTGGATTGGTATAGGCCAGGGACATTGTCACAACTGTTTCAGACTCTAGTTCCCACTTGTGCGGTAGAGGTGGGAGTTGGTTTCCTAACTCTCAGTCCACCCCTCTACAGCAAGAATTTTTATTTAAGGTGGTGGCCACAGCAGGAACATTGTGTCATGCATGACTCTCTAGGCCGCTGGCTCTCACTCAGCCTTCCTAATGCTGCAACCTCATGTTGTGGTGCCCCCCGCAGTGATAAAATTGTTTTTGTTGCTACTTCATAATTGTAATTTTGCTGCTGTTCTAATTGTAATATAAATGTCTGTGTTTTTCAATGGTCTTGGGAGACCCCCTTGAAAAGGCCATTCCACTTCTAGAAGGGTCTCAACCCACAGGGTGAGAACTGCTCCTCTGGGCTTCTGAAATAAGGACTTGGAGTATCTGGGCAGTTGGCCATGTCATATACTCCGTGGCCGCCCCCCCCCCCCCCCCACGCATCCCCAACCTCCATTTTCTACCTTGAAAAAATAGGTTTAGAGTTAGGCATGGTGGTGTTCTCAGCATTTGTGAGGTGGACATAGGTTGTGATTTCAAGCCAGCCAGCACTATACAGTGAGACCCTGTCTTCAAAACAAAAAAACCAAACAAAAGATTTGGGATTGTCAGGTCCTGTTGGTTTATCTGGAGATGCCTCTGTCCATATTTGGAACTAGCTGGGACGGAGGCATCATTCTGAGATGGGGGACGTCGTGTGTTTCCACGGTCAGTGATGGGGTAAGGTGAGTCAGGATGAGCAACTGAAAGGTCTTAATGACAGAGTTAAACAGTGGGGAGGGAGGAGGCAGTATACTCCTTTTTTTTCCTCCACAAAGCTCCCAGTAACCATGGCAACTGGTTTCTGTCAGGATCACCTGACTTGATTAGAGTGACCATTCAGCCTGCCCAAGACCAGCAAATAGATGTTACAAGGCTGGACTTTCTTTAAACAAACACAAAATTAATTTATTTCGTGAGGGACAGGGCGCACTTACATCATGGCTTGCCTTTGGAATGGGGGTCACAGGACAACTAGCATGAGTCAGTTCTCTTCCCCCACTATGTGGGCGGAGGAAGCCCTCTCAGCCATTTTGCTGGCCCTTGCTTTTTTTTTTTTTTTAGAATTATAAATGTGGGCTGGAGAGATGGCTCAGAGGTTGAGAGCACTGGCTGTTCTTCTAAAGGTCCTGAGTTCAATACCCAGCAACCACATAGTGGCTCATAACCATGTATGGCGAGATGTGGTGCCTTCGTCTGGCATCTAGGCATACATGTAGGCAGAATACTGTATAAATAATAAATAAATCTTTTTTTTAAAAAAGAATTATAAATGTATTTATTTATGTGTCTGTTGGACCCCCAAACCCTGAAGAGACAGTGTTCATCTGTGTGAGCATGTGAGGGTGACTCGCATCAGTTAATGAGGATGTGTGTCGGACAATGGAACGGACGGCCCAGACACGGAATCCATCTCCTCCCTTCCTTTGAAGGTGAAGGGGAAACTTTCCACTCCCAAACCTGTAGGTCAACTATTTCAAATGCAGTCTCGAAGCCAGGCATGCTGACACAGGGCTGTGATTCCTGTACCTAGGAAGCCGAGGAGGTGGCAGGAAAGTCATGAGTTCTAGACCAGCCCGGACTGCATTGAAGTCTTATCTCAAGATAATCAAAACCCAAAATGCAGGTGCTCGGATGACTGGGCTGGATGACGTGAGCCCCGATGGCGGCCTCAGGCCGTCTTCACAGCACCCTGTCCTGCACTTCAGCACACTGCACCCTCATGCAATTTTAGGATTTCTGAACACACCACAGTCTTCTGATCTTGTAATTATATGTGCCTCGATTTTCATAGTACATCTATGAAGCATGGCTAGCTCTTCATGAGAGAGTTTGGCAGAATACTGTTAGTTACTGCCTGAGGAGTACTTACCTGCCTTTCCTCCTGACAGGAATTTCTGCAAGCTGGGGTGAGGGTGCAGGTGGGGGCGGGGTGGGGGCAGGGTAGGCCATCACCAGAGACATCAGCTGATTTTTTGGGGTAAGCTTTTGCCTGCCTGTGGCCTCGCCTCTCTGCATTTCTTTTCCTGTCAGAGGAAACCCACAGTGCACCTCAAGCTGCTTTGGGGCCCTGTCTCCTCCTTTTGTTGTTGTGTGGGTTTCGTTTTTGCCTAGCTCTGAAGTGGTTTCCACGGCACACTCCTGTGGTCTTCTGAGTGAAACCCCCTTTTTTGACCTTCTCAAGCACTTGATGCCCCTCCTCCTGCCACCTCACACAGACTTCTGGTTTGCCTTGAGTACAGACTTCATCTTTTCTTCTGGAAGGGGAGCCATCGAGCCCACTTTAAGGTCTTCTGTACCCGTGCTCTGTACCCTATGGGGCTGGGTTGTAATTCCATACCTAACTACAAGTACCTTTGAATGTGGAGCCAGCACTTGCGTTATTGATGGGCTAGCTTGTGTCAGTTTTGTGTAGTAAGTTTTAAAAATGTAGGCTTTACTTTGCCTTGACATCTACCTGATATTGGATGCTAACTTTAAAATATTTATTTATTGGAGATGGGTACACGTGCCCCAGCATTGCCTGTGGAGGGAGGCTCAAGGGCACAGCTTAGGAGTCAGGTCTCCTTCACCATGTGAGTCTTGAGGACTGAGTTCAAGTGATCAGGTTTGACGCGAAGCACCTTTGCCCCCGAGCCACCTTACTGGCTGTCCGCCATGGCGTTTCTTGGTGGTATTTTACCCACGCCCCCTCCTGTTTCTTTCCCCACTTTGAAATGCCCTTCTAACCCTGGGAGACTCCTCTCCTTGGGTCCAGTGGAGCTTCTTGGAAGGCCTCTGGCCTGCTTCCCACACATTCTAGGACAGGACGGAGGTGGCAGGGCTGCCTGGCCCCGATGCCATGGCACGCCGCCCTCAGTCCTGGCTGCCTGTGTCTCCTGACGTGGTCTTGAATAGCTCTTCTAAGCCGCAGAGCCAGTCCTGCCTGATTGGGAGACAGCCACACAGATGACAGTCCTTTGTGTCCCATCACAGCTGCCCCATGACTGCCGAGCACCAGCAGGCCAGGGCACAGCCTGGATCCTGGAAGACACTTCCTAGCAGCAGCAGCAGCTCTGCCTCGGCAGACACTGTGTCCCAAGCTGCGTTGGGACCCCACTTTCCAAATGAGAAATGACACGATGGGGATTTACTTTGGGGCTGTTTTGAGTCTCAGATTTTCTTTGTAGCCAGCAGTGACCTTAAACTGCTAATCCTCTTGCCTGCCTTTCTACCTCCCAAATATCGAGATTACAAATAGTTGCCACCATATCCAGTCTTCGAAGTGCTGGGAATTGAGCCCAGGGCCTCATGCATGCTGGGCAAGCGCTCTACCAACTGAGCCATTATATGCTTCTCGTTAATATTGAAAAAAAAAAAAAAACCTATCTGTGTGTTTTGCCTGCACATATGTCAATGTGTCACATATATGCACTACTCGGAGAGGCCAAAAGAAAACATTGGAGTCCCTGACATTGGAGTTACAGGTAATTGTGAGCCTCATACGGCGTGTGTCCTCTGGAAGGGCAGTACTGCTTTACAAGGAGGCAGCCTAGGCTGGCAAGATGGCCCAGTGGTTAGAAGAACACACACTGCTCCTCCAGAGGACCTGAGTTTGGGTCCCAGCACCCATGGCAAGTGGCTCAAAGAACATCAGTGGTCAAGTCTCAATTGTACAAGTTGAATTTTTGTATTCAGTTTGTGAATAAAAATGGGGAAAAAAAAACCATGCAACCTGTCCCATGAGTTGAAAGAGAACATGGCCGGCCTCTAAAAATACCCCATCCTGTTGCTTTCTAGATTTCTCTCCCCTGGTACCGTATGCCATGTGTTTTGGGGCTTCTGGTTTTGCTCATAGCCTGCTCAGAGTTGGCATGGAAATGCAGCTGTCATTTCTGCCCCTTGAAACAGTTAGTGAAAACCACATTGATTAAACAGAAAAAATGCCAGGTTTGGAGTGTGTGGTCTGGAGCGAAAGCTCCTCCAGTGCAGCCTGTGCCTCCCCTGCGTCTCTAGGTCCCAGGCACTCGGGGCATAGCTTACTTTTTATCTGGATGTGAAAGTCCCTTGTGAAGGTCATAATTTTCCTTGGCTGTTCTGTTTGTCGGGTTGGAGGTTGAAAACTTGGCCTGTGGGGGGAGGGGAGGGGAGGGGAGGGGCGAATGTGACCGGCTTCTTTCTTCCACCCCCTTTGGTGGTGTTTATGAGACAGTCTTTAGGGAGTCCAGGCTGGTCTCCCACTTATATAGCTGAGGATGGTCTTGAATGTCTGCCTCCACCTCCCCAGTACTGGGCTCTGAGTGAGGCGTGTGCTTGTCTCCTGCTCTCTGGGTTGAGAGAATCTCTTACCCGTGTCTTTTATTTTATTTTATTTATTTATTTATTTATTTGCTTTAGGTAAAATGTCGGCTCCAGGACCTTACCAAGCAGCTGCAGGCCCTTCTGCAATGCCCACAGCACCCCCAACCTATGAAGAGACAGTGGGTGTCAACAGTGGCTACCCAGTGCCCTCAGCACCTATGCCAGGGCCAGGCACAGGCCTCATCACAGGCCCCGATGGGAAAGGCATGACTCCGCCTTCGTACTACACCCAACCTGCGCCTGTTCCCAACGCCAATGCAAGTATGTTTGTCACCAGGTCCTCCCTCAGCTCCTCGCTCACCAAGCCTGTGGACTCCGCAAGGTGGAGGACAGCAGCGAGGCGTCAAAGCTAATGATGAGCGCTGTGATGTCCACCCCGCCCTAGTTTCTCATAGGGCATTTCAGACATCCCCGTTGTTCAGGCCCGTAATTCCCCTATTATAAGATACAGTGGCCAGCAAGATGGCTCAGTGGGTAAAGGTGCTCGCTGCTAAGGCTGACTGCCCACCTGAGTTTGCTCCCCAAGACTTGAACGGTGGAAAGAAAGAACTGGCTCCCCAGACCTGTCCTCTGGTCTCCATGTAATGTGTACACACACATGCACAGGCATTAATAAGTGTAATCAAAACAAACAAACAGCAACAAAAACCCCAGCGAAATATTTTTCACATCCTCTCTATGCCTGCTGGGCCCTCAGCTCTTGCCACCACGCCTGCCCCGGAGAACTTGGGGAGGGGGAGTTCGTGAGTTCAGAGCCAGGAGTGGAGAGCTGTCCTGGAGAGCTGTCAGGAGCTGTCCTGAGGCCAGCTGCGGTGGGAACAGGAGCAAGAGCCAGAAGCAGCAGCGCTGAGTGAGAAAAGGGATGCCAAACTACTGCCCCTCTATTGGGGCAGGGTCTCGCCTGGACCCTTGGAGGGCTTCTCCGTAGTCCTTGTCCTTGAGAGTCCTCGGTGGCCAGGTGTGTGAGTGTGCACCACTTGGCATCGTGAGCCTGTAACTCAGACCCGCAGAGCTTGCCCACCCTGCCCTTCTGTTTTTTTTAAAATATATTTTATTAATTTATTCATATTACATCTAAATTGTTATCCCATCCCTTGTATCCTCCCATTCCTCCCTCCCTCCCATTTTCCCCTTACGCCCCTCCCCTAGGACTGTGACTGAGGGGGACTTCTTCCCCCTGTATATGCTCATAGGGTATCAAGTCTCTTCTTGGTAGCCTGCTGTCCTTCCTCTGAGTGCCACCAGGCCTCCCCATCCAGGGGACATGGTCAAATGTGGGGCACCAGAGTTCGTGTGAAAGTCATACCCCACTCTCCACTCAGCTGTGAAGAATGTCCTGTCCATTGGCTAGATCTGGGTAGGGGTGCCCTTCTGTTTTTATTTGCATGTGTGTGTGTACCCATGGAGGCCAGAGGTCAGTCACAGGAGCTGTCCACCTTGCTTTGTAAAAAAAATATATTTATAAAAAGTATGTGAGTGTGTGTGTGTGTGTGTGTGTGTGTGTGTGTGTGTGTGTGTGTGTGTGTATGTGTGTGTAGGTGCTAGCATATATGTATGGTTATGTGCCTGATACGGAAGAGGGTTGGAAGAAGTCTTTGGGAGCTGGGAAGAGCAGCTAGTGCTCTTAATCACGGAGTCATGTCTCCAGCCCCCTCGCTTACCTTTCCTGTGCCTCGGTTTCCTCCTCTGTCATGTCTGACAGCAGGTCTCTGAGTTAGTGGGTCATTCTGTTAAAATTAACCTCCCTGTGTCGAGCACAGAGCCACCATGTGGTAAGAAGATACCGCCATAGTCTTTGTGTTTAGTTTGACTTGTTGGGGGTGGAGTGTGAGCTCGCCGCCTTGTTGAGACCAGGGTATCGCTATGTATCCCTTCTTGGTCTGGAGCTCGCTAGGTAGACCAGGCTAGCCTTGGACTCCTGACTTCCTTACCTCTAGTTCCTGAGTGCAAATGCATGCGTTACTGAAGTCTGTGTCTTGCTGCGTTTTTGAAGCAGAGTCCCGGTGCTGCTAGATTAACTATAGGTGGCCCTAGTGCCTGGCCCCAGCCATATAAATGCCCTTCTGAGGGCCTAGCAGTGGAGGAGGGCCACAATGACACAAACGTAGCCGAGGTGGCCTCCGCCACTGGAGGTTATCGCCTGGTCTCCGGGGTGCCTTGCTCCTTGGCTCGGGGCTTCTCTTCCAAGACAGCAGAGCTTTATGGATCTGAGTTGTGTCACCTCAGCTTCCCGGCTGTAGGCTTGTGTTTTCCAGTTGGTAAATGTCATACCGTTATCATCAGGTGTCAGGGTGCGTGTGCGCGCGTGTGTATGTGCGTGCATGTGTGCTTGTGTGTGTTTATGACATGCCTGTAATGTACACAAGTGTACGTCAGGTACCACCAGAGAGTGGACAATACTTGCCTCAAAGGACCCTAAGAGCAGTTGTCCCTTCAGGAACAGCTATACAGAGAAGGAATTCACGAGCCCTCAGCCCTCAAGTTTACTCGAGGCACCGTTGGCAGCCACCACTTCCAGAACATTTCCACCTCACCTCCACTTTGCTTCCGGCAGCCAGTCTTGGCTGTAACAACTCAGGCCTAAAAACCACCATGCCCTTGCTTCTCTTAATACCTTCTGCAAACCACCCCAGTCGAGCCAACTGCAGAGCTAAGAAGGAGTTTGGGGACCCTGTGCTTTCTCTCTCTTCTTTGTCATTTTTCTTTCTCCCACTTTTCCCGTGTCTCTTTTGAAACATACACGGTGCTCAGGATGCACAGCCTGGAGGATTGCCACAGATCCCAGTTCAGCCTGGTTTGTGTAGTTACGTAGTAAGTCAGGCTAGCCAGGGCTGCATAGAGGAGCCCTGCTCCATCCCACCCCTTCCTAAACAGTGTGTATGCACAGATACAGCACGGCATATAGCCTGCCATTTGGCTGCTGGGGGGTGGTGGCACGTGCTTCTGAGCCCAGAACCGAAGAGGCTGCTGAGGCAGGCGGCAGCCTGGCCTATATGTTGAGAATCTCATAGTCATGAAAAGATGAAGGAAAAAAAAAAAAACCCTACTTTGATTATTCCATTAAAAAAAAAATACTTGTATTTATGGAGCTGGAGAGATGGCTCAGTGCTTAAGAGCACTGGCTGCTCTTCTAGAGGTCCTGAGTTCAATTCCCAGCAACCACATGGTGGCTCACAGCCATCTATATTGGGGTCTGATGCCTCTACTAACTTTCAGGTATACATGCAAACAGGCAGTCATATAAATAAATAAAATTTAAAAATACTTGTATTTATTCTCTGAGCATGTCATATGTGTGTGTATTTATATATGTGTGTATGTATATATATGGTTTTTTTTTTCTCCCGATCATATCCACCACATCCATCTCCTCCACCTCCCTCTGCCCGCCCCCAGCTGGCTCCTTCCCAACTTCAGGTCCCTCCTGTCACCTTTAAATTAAAGTACAGCTCAGGGTGTTAGGTAGACACACTTTGTCCATCCCCACTGTTCAGTTTCTGACCTTGCCATCTTCCCAGGGTGAAGGTGCCATCTTCCTACCCACCCCCTCCCCACAGGCACTGACTGAGTAAGCCCCTCTAGGCTCGTCCTTCTGTGCCTGGCTTATTTCACTCAGCGTAGTGTCTGCCTGTGTCAGGATCTCCTCTCCTTTAAGGCTCAGATGTGGTTGCGTGGGCAGGTACATCTTACTTATCCGTTCGTCCTTGGGAGCCACTGGGTGATTTCTGCTTTTGGGCTAGGGGCTCTGGGGTAACCGCTGTAGCTCCCAGCCCCGTGTGGTGACGTCAAGCAAGCAGTCTTGGCCTTGATCACTGAGGAGCCTGTGTCGTCTTCTCCCGTCAGTTGCCGTGCAGACCGTGTATGTGCAGCAGCCTGTCTCCTTTTACGACCGCCCTGTCCAGATGTGCTGTCCATCCTGCAGCAAGATGATCGTGACCCAGCTGTCCTACAATGCGGGCGCCCTCACCTGGCTCTCCTGCGGCAGTCTGTGTCTGCTGGGGTGAGTGTGCTGCCCCTTGGCCTCCGGAGGGTTCCCACTGTGGGGTGACTGATATCCAGACTGAGGACTTGGCTGTGGTCGGGGCTGTCCTGCGCACTGTAGGAATGTGTGTATGTGTGTGCACATGTGTATGCCTGACTGTAGAGGCCAAGGTTAGCCTCCTGTTTGTCTTGTTTATTGAGGCGAGGTCTCTCCCTGCTCTTAGACGTGCAGAGTAGGTTTGGGTGACTGTGCAGTGAATCTGTAACTCCCCAGCCCCAAGATTATAAACTGATACCATCATGCCTGGTTTCCAGTAATTTTAAAAAGTATCTCTCTCTCTCTGTCTCTGTGTCTGTCTCTGTCTCTCTGTCTCTGTCTCTGTGTCTCTGTCTCTGTGTGTGTCTCTCTCTCTCTCTCTCTCTCTCTCTCTCTGTGTGTGTGTGTGTGTGTGTGTGTGTGTGTGTGTGTGTGTGTACAGGGACATATGCCATGGTGCACATATGGAGGTCAGAGGACAGCTTTCAGTGGTCAGTTCTTTTCTTCCACCATGTGGTTCATGGAATTGAACTTCGGCCCTTGTGTTTGCAAGGCAAATTCTTGCTGACTGAGTTATCCCCATATACCTGTAGAACTCTTCCTTTTTCTCTCTTTTTTTAAAAATATATGTTATTAATTTATTCATATTACATCTCAATCTTTCTCCCGTTTTTATGGTGTTGTGATTGGGATTCAGGGTCTCAGCATGCTAGGCTAGCACCTTGTCTCCATACCCTTGGCCTGCTTGAGGATGTTGAAAGCTGAACATGGCGCATACTCCTGTAATTCCAACACCTACAGAAGGAGGTGAAGGCAGGAGGAGTGACATGTGAGGGCAGCCTGGGTTACAGAGTGAGACCCCCGACTCAATAACACACAGAACAAGGCAGGCAAGATGGCTCAGCAGGTGCTTACCACCAAGCTTCACAAGCTGAGTTTGATCCCCAGAACCCACACAGTGGAAGGGGAGACCCGATCCCAAAAGCTGTCCTCTGGCTTGCACATGCGCGCCATGACGCATCGGTGTTCACACGTACGTGATGAGTGAGTGTAGGAGTTAAAAATGAGGTATCTGGACAGTACACCCGGTCTCTGCTGTCAAGATCTTTGTAGAGCCCCCTCCCCACAGGCCAACTGTCAGAGTTTCCCTTGAGGCTGCAGAGTCCCCCCCAGGTGGAAACCGCTCCTAACACACATGGAAATCACTGGCCTGTGTTCATGTAGGCACCCGTAGCAGCTGCTCGCATCTGCAGAGGGTGGGACCCTCGGCCTTCATGTCCTTCTAGAATTTCATGACCTGAATTGTTTTTTTTCTCATCTCTGAGAAAAGCTTCAAACATCCCGTACATTTGTACACACACTTGATTCTCCTTTACAGCCTCTGGCATTTCCCCGTTGCCAGTGCAGGAGGCTTACATAAATATTTATGTCTGCACTGAAAGAGATGCTAGTCTCTGTTCTGGGTTTTGTTTCTGGTTTTTTTTTTTTTTTTTGAGACAAGATTTCTCTGTGTAGCCTTGGTTGTCCTGGACTCACTTTGTAGACCAGGCTGGCCTCGAACTCATACCGATCCGCCTGCCTCTGCTTCCCGAGTGCTGGGATTAAAGGCATGCGCCACCATGGCCCGGCTTTAGTCTCTGTTCTGGGAGAGAAATCTGAGCAAAAGCAATTGCATCTCATAAGTCTGGTTTTAAACTCTACTCTGTTTGGGGTTCCATATGCCTCTATCTTCTTTCCAACTCCCCAACCCTAGGTAGGAGAGAAAGAAGGTTAGAAAGGACCAGGGACATAGACCTCTTTAGACTTAGTTCCAGCTGGTTAGGGGCATCGGGTTCTTGGGGGAAATGCCAATCTCAGTCATCAGGATGTCCAGCAGCCCAGCATCAGCAAATAACAAAAGCAGAAGCAGGAAGGAGCTGCAACCTTTTGCCTCCTCAGTCTGTCTCGGAGAAGCCTTCCGAGCCTTCTCTCTCTGGGCTCTGATATTTATAACCTCTCCAAGTCCTCAGAATTAAACTATCTCCAGCTGGCAAATGCCACGTCCAGAGTGAGGCTACTGTCAGCTGTGGGTAAACTAAGGCAGTCCCAGATTCCACACTTGGGATTAAAATAAAAACATGTTTACATAACATAACAGAGTTTTTAAAAAAATTTTATTTTATTTTATTTTAATTTATGTGCATTGGTGTGAGGTTGTCAGATCTTGGAGTTACAGACAGTTGTGAGCTGCCATGTGGGTGCTGGGAACTGAACCCGGGTCCTTTGGAAGAACAGGCAGTGCTCTTAACCACTGAGCCATCTCTCCAGCCCCCGCCCCCAACAGAGTTTTTAAAGAAGCCAAACTTCTACTGCAGTATCTTTTTCCTAAAGCAGTTAATCATGGGAACCCTAGCACCTTCCTGGCCTGTGAGCCACTTAGGCACAGCGACATGCTTTATCCTAGATGAGTAGAGACCTCGCTATTGGATGATCAGCCCACATCTCCTCACTGCTTGTGACTTTAGGTGGAGAAATACTGTTTTCCCTTATTTCAACGGTGTAGCAGCACCTTAGAGGGTCTCTGTTGTCTGGGGAAGAAGTGGCGACGGGGGCCTGTGAGCCTCTCCTTCTCTGTCTCCTCTGTGCAGCATCCGTTCTCTGGGCAGAAAAGACTTCAGTTCACTGCTAACCAGGTCTGCCATCCCAGCACTTAGGGTGAGGCAGGAGGATCACAAGTCCAGGGCCTGCCTGGACAACTGAGTGAGACGGTAGCCACAGAGTAACAAAAAAAAAAAAAAAAAAAAAAAGCTGTGCATTGTGGTACACACTTGTACTCCCAGCATGCCTGAGGCTGA
>NC_067161.1:4230000-4345000 GCF_903995435.1 Acomys russatus
TATGATGCCCAGACACACATGCAGGTAACCCCCGCCCCACATGAAAATATATTTTATAAGCTGCCCTTGGGTGTGGCGTGATGGCACAAACCTTTGAGACCAACACTCAGGAGGCTGTGGCAAGTGGATCTAAGTTCTAGGCCAGCCAGGGCTACTCAGTGAGTTTGTCTAACAAACAAACAAAAATGTACAAAAATACCCTGGCCCAGTCAGTGGCCCGAGCCCTGACACAGGAACGCTATCCACAGGGGCAAGGGCCCATTGTCGTCTGGGCCTGGACCTCTAGGGTTAGGCTATGCCTTGCTTCTTATGAAACTAGAACTTAGGCAACTGCCACCTACACATCAGGCCGGCCGTGCCTTCTCCTCTTTCAGTTTTCCAGACAGAGTCCTGACATCACCCTCCACCCCCAAACCAAGTAGTCCTCCTGACTCACCCTCCCAAGCTGGGCGACAGCCTGCACCACCATGCTTGGCTTAACTTTCGTTCATGAGACCCCTCATGCTACAGTAGCCTATCCCATGTTGGCTGACTGGGGCACAGTGCTGCCGCCTTCAAGATGGGGGCCACTGCCCATACGAGCTCCCTCAGATGCGCACCGAGGCCTTGGCAGTGCTACCAACAGGAGCCTGGGTGAACTTCCTATTTGCTGAGGCTGAGGCTGCTGTTGTTTCCTCGGCTCTATATACGGGAAGCCTGTCCCTCCACTCCTTGCTGAAGCTGACCTCTCTCTAGCCTTGGCCTCCTGTCCTCTGTGCTCTCCCATCTGCCTTGATGGACACTGTATGCCTGGAAGAGACCTGGAGCTATGGAAACAGCACTGCCTGTGGCATCTGAGGCCCAGCCTGGCTTCTGCACACCACCAGGGGGTCCTTCCAGAATGAGGGCAGTGGCAGAGAGCTCTATTGCTCTGCGCTGTGTCACTCACCAGCACCATAGTCAGGGGCTCGGCTCCCTAGAGGAGACCACGGCACTGACAGTGTGGACCCAAGCTAACCCTGGCCCCGAGTTACCTACTGCTCCGAGCTGCATTTCCGCCTCTCACTTCTGCATTCTGCTTGCTGTTTCCCTCTCCTAGCCATAAAAGGTCCCAAAGCCAATGCTTCTCATATACGTGGATGCACTTTATATCTAACCCCAAACCTCCATATCCACAGCTGATGAGAAAGGAGGCAGAGGGGCTATATTGTATGTGTTTGCCCAGAGAGAAGCAGCCGAGCTCTCCGACAGCCATCACCTTCTCTCCTTCTAAGCCCATGATCTTCGGAATCGATGGCCCACAGATGTCGATGTCCAGAAGAGCGACCTGCAGAGGAGGAGAGACAGCGGGCCTTCACTGACCGCTAGATCTGGAGACATGCACAGTGGGGCGGGGCAGGGACGGCACACAGCAACAGACGGCTGAGCTTTCACTTTCTCATGGGAAAGATGGTAACTCAGACCTTCCAGTTAGTCCTGGGGCCACAGTCATCCACACAGCCCCCAGTGTGGAACAAGGTGATCTTACAGCAGGCCATCAGAACACGGAGAGATTTAGTTAACTCAGCCTAAGAGTCTATCGTGGCTTCTGCATCACAGAAGATAACGCTGAGGTTCAATGAGGCCCAGGGACTTGTTCAATGAGCAAAGAACAGAGATGGGACACAAGTCCAAGTCTCCAGTGCCGGTGTTCTGTCCAACACAGCATCAGGCCTACACGGCGAGATGGCTTAGATATTACGAGAACATGCTTCTGTTAACGAGAGCCTGAAATGGACATGTTGGGTGGCTCAAGACCCTCTGGAACTCCAGTTTCAGGGGATCTGGCACCCTCTTCTGGCCTCCAAAGGCACTGCATTTGTGCACATACCCCACCACACACCTTTTTAATTTTATGTGTATGGGTGTCTTGCCTATGTGCATGCATGTGCACTTCATGCATGCCCGGTGTCCATGTGGGCCATAAGAGCACATCGGATGCCTGGAACTGGAGTTAGACAGTTGTTGAGTCGCCATATGAGTGATGAGAATTGAACCCAGATCCTCTTAAAAGGCAGTCAGTACTCTTAACCACTGAGCCATCTTTCCAGCCCATATTTTTTTTTTTTTTTTTTTTTTTTTTTTGAGACAGGGTTTCTCTATGTAATAGCCCTGGCTGTCCTGGAACTCTCTTTGTAGACCTTGAACTCACACAGATATGACCGCCTCTGCCTCCCAGTGCTGGGATTAAAGGCGTGCACCACCATGTCGAGCTATTTAAAGGCTGTTTTGAAAACTGTCAGTTTGGTCACAGGAAAATGGGGCTTGCCTAGACGTCAGCCATAATCTCTGCTCAGGCCTGCTGTGAAGGCCAGATGGTGTGCTGGGAAGGGCACAGGCACTGGAGACTTGGACTTTTGACCCATCTCTGTTTTAACCCTAGAAGAATGAGGAGGAGAAAGAGGGAGACAGGGGCTGGCGGGGTGGCTCGGAAGGGAGGAACAAGTGTTGCCCTTCCAGAGTACTCAAGTTGGGTTCCCAAAACCCATGTTGGGCGGCTCACAGCTGCCTGTGACTCTAGCTCCAGGGGATCCAACACCTTCTCCTGGCCTCTCCAGGTAACTGCACACACTTGGCACTCACAGACACACGTACCTATAAAAATATTCATTAAAAATATGAGAGGGATCTGAGAAATTCTTGTTGGGGACTTAGGTAGTCTCAGAAGACTTCCATCAAGTCACTCCCTGACCTGCCTGACAGCTGAAGCCAGCAGCAGCACTCACAGCCGGTGGTCAGGGACACAGAGCGCAGCACCTCAGGGGAACTCTGGACCTTGCCACGTGCTCTCCTTGGTCCCACTTCCTCTATCTTCTGGCTGAGAGTGCTGCTGGTGATGGAGAGGGATGCGGATTTCATCACTAAGATCCTGTCTGTCTCCTGCGTCCTCTGCTGGCCTGGCCCAAAAGTACAGCAGAGGGACATCTGTCCCCTGGGGATGGGACCCAGGTCTGTAAGTGGGAAAGCTGAGCACCTCTGCAACCCACCTGGCTCACTCATCCCTTTTGAGGAAAGATTGTTCCCACAAGCCAGAGAAGGGGATGAACCAACTGACACCAGGATGCACTACCCAGATTGACAGTCATCCCTGGTCCAGGAAGGCGGTGACAAGCTGTGCCCAGGGTCTTCCTGGGGTGCTCCCCATGGGCAGACTGTGTCTGAGTTGCCATCACAACAACTAATTTCTTTCCTCTTCTGCCTAGGTCAGGCTCATGAGCGTCTGCTGAGAACCAAGCCTGTGCCTATCTCTCCCCAGGATCTCTCAGCTGCTGGTGACCAGGAGGCCTTCTCACAGGAAGCGGGGAATGGCGGTGCTGTGCAGCTGTCAACTCTGACCCCTTAAAATATGAACTTTCTTCCCTAACAGAGTCTTGGTTCTAACTCTGCAGCTTCTCCCTCAGTCTTGTCTGAGCTTCTGGCCTGTAAAGTGATTGCTTATGGGTTAAGGCACCTCCAGCTGGGACGCCTATAAACCCCAGGGAAGGATCTCGGGTGCTTTCTCGAGTACCCTAAATGACAGTACTGATGTGGTTCCCTTTTGGCCCATGGTGCCCAAGGTCATCCATCGGTACTTTCGGGAAGCGGGGGGGGGGGGGGGGCTGAATCCCTGTAGTGGAAGCTGACATGTGACCCTCCTAGTCCTTTGGCTTACACTACAAAGGCTCCTAGTTCATTTAAATACATCTTCCTCCCTCTGCCTACGAATGTGCATGTGTGTGTATGTAAGTATGTATGTGTGTGTCTGTCTGTCTGCGAGCACATGTGTATGAACACGTGTATACGTCAAGACTCAACTCCACTTCTGCTGTCTTTACTGAAGGCCTTTTCCGAACAAGATGACTAACAGCAACTTGGAGGAGACTGAGTGCCAGGCTTCTACTGTACCACAGGAGGCACCCTAAGAGCTGGAGAAGTTGTGCGGTGCTCACTACACAACACGGTGCACCGCAGACAGTCCCGCAGCCACTGCCATGACGCTTCCCAGAGAATGCAGGCTTTCCTACAAGCTGCTTTCATTTGTGAGACAGTCTCACTCTGTAGCCCAGGCTGGCCTAGAACTCTTGGCAACCCTCTCAAATTCCAACAATACAGGTGTGAGCCAGCACACCCACCTCTTTTTTTTTTTTTTTTTAAACAACCATACTGCATAAAGAAATACAGCTTGCCAGGTTGTGTCTCCACACTAGACTACATACTGAAAGATCTGGACAAGTGTGTATGGAGAGGCTCCTGTAAGGAAGACAGGCATGTGAACACAGCTTCCCACGCCTGACTGGGGCAGAGGCTGTTGTTACACAGCTGTAGTGATATTCCTGACAGCCCAGGTCCGAAGCTCATCCTGGCCAACACAGGTCAGTTTTTGTTGTTTTGGCGGGAGGATAGGCAGCTGCTCTGGGGATGAACCAGGGACCTTGCACATGTCAGACAAATGTTCCACCACTATGCTCCAGCCCCAGCTCCTGAGGAAAATTCAGACAGTGTGATAAGAAGATTCCACTGTACTAGGCAAGGCAAGTCTGACCCTCTGGCGGCATGAGATTGTGCCCTAACAGAATCATGAACAGATAAGTCCACTTAACCTGTTCTGTGCTGTGGGTTGGGTAGGCTGCAGCCCAGTTCTAGAAGCAACCATCCTCCGGATGTCAGTTAGCAAATGCAGTGAGGAGGATGAGACAATGGAGGCAGAGAGAGTCTGGGAACAGCACGGGCATCCGTGGTGACGTGGTAGAGCTGGGATATGAACCTGCGTGCTCTTGGCTAATACTACCCCTTTATTAAAGTGGGCACCCGAAGCACAGGACTGGGAATTTGAGTTAGCTTGTCTATTTTGAGACAGAGTCTCACTCTGTAGCCATGGCTGGCCTTGATTTCAAAATCCTCCTGTTCCAAAATGCTGGCAATATAAGCACTGCCACATGGTCTGGTGAGGTGATTCCAATTTCACGCTTGTCTGTACACTTGACATGAAGGGCCTGGCAAGGGTAATTTCTGTCAGAAGCAAACAGAAAATAGCTTCTGCTTTATGGATAAAAAAATCCACAAGTAATAATATATAGGTGCTTGTATGATGTGAGAAATGACCACTTAAATATGTAAATACCATTGTTAGCTCACAGGAGATGGACCAAGAGACAGTTGCAGGATCTGGACTTCAAGACAATAGAAAGAAAAAGAAAGGAAAAAAAAAAAAAAAAAAGACAACAGAAAGAGCTTTATAAGGGGCAGATGTCCCTTATAGAGGCCCCAGTGTTAGATAACAGTCAGACTTCGAAGAGGCACGCTCCCCTCTGTCCTCTTGGTTAGAGAACCCAGTGAAACCCCTGAGCCAGTGGCCAGGCAGCTCATCTCTGCAGGCTCAAGACAGAGAGACTGGGGCTGGAAAGGTGGCTCAGAGGTTAAGAGCACTGTCTGTTCTTGCAGAGGTCCTGAGTTCAATTCCCAGCAACCACATGGTGGCTCACAGCCATCTATAATGTGATCTGATGCCCTCTTCTGGTGTATAAATGTAATAAATAAATAAAATATTTAAAGAGAGAGAGACAGAGACAGAGACAGAGACAGAGACAGAGACAGACAGACAGGCTGGTCGGCCGGCCCCCGGAGTCTAAGAATCAGTCTCTGAAGCCCTGAGGAGCTTCTGACACAGGTGTACCTCCCAGCTCAGCCCAGGCCCCACCTGTGTGTCTCCGTCCTCCGCCAGGCCGTGGGCAAGGTGGGCACTGAAGGTGCTTTTTCCAACGCCGCCTTTGCCAGACAGCACCAAGACTTTGTGCTTCACGGTCTTCATTTTCTCTTTGATTTTCTCCACAGCTGCAAAGGATCAGTTGAGGTGATGATTTCCCTGCCTGCCTCAGATCTGAGTGTCCCTCTTCCAAAGGGCCAGGATGAGAGTCGCTCTCTTTAAGCTGTCTCTAAGGCAATTTATGAGACACTGCCTCAGCAAAATACTAATAAATGTGCTAGGAAGACAATATGGTTACTACCAGCCTGCAATCGTCTTGTTTGATTTGCACAGTGCCTCATCCTGTAGGACACAGGCTTCCAGAAGGGCAGGGTTTTCAAAGCCCCAGCTCCTGCACAGAACCCTGCAGACAGCAAAGCTTTACAACCCAGGGGACATGTGTCAACATCTGCAGAAATTATCTGGATGTCACAAGGAGGGGCTACTACTGGCATCCGGCCGATGCTAAGTGTCTTAAGCACAGGAGAGCCCCAGTAACGAGGAATGCTCAGCCTCAAATGTCCCTAGTGCCGAGGACGAGAAACTCTGACAGACAGGCTCACAGTTAGCACCCATCGCAGTAACTCACTACGCTCCCAATGTCTTCCTATACTGTGGCGTAACTATTCTTCATGAGGAAAGCATTCAGAAGTCTCGCTCAAGGTCAGTTTGCAGGTGAGCCGACAATCAAGGCCAGCCTCTCGGAATCCCCTCAAGACCCTTCCAGGTAGGCCTTCAATCCTCCTCCTCCTCTCTTATCCCTGACGGGTTGCATGTGTTTGCAGTTTCTCTCCCCTGCTTTGGCCTCACTCTCACAGCTGTCTCTCCACCAAGGTAATAACCACCCATTTCTGTTGGACGCACTCCTTAAAAGGAAGGATTCTTTTCCCTGCCACAGCCAGACCCTCAGTGATCTGTGACAGACGCATGCGAGGACTCAGGCCTGGGAAGACTAAATATCCACTCTCTCCTCTGTGCTCGCCCTTATGTAGGTCAGCGGTTGTCACTCAAGCTCTGGCCCTGCCCCACATCACTTTTTTTCTATTCTAGTTTTCTTTAAGGTCCTCTATTTAGTTAGTGAATTTCGGTTTTTGTTTGTTTGTTTGTTTGGTTGGTTGGTTGGTGTTGAGGCAGGGTCTCATCTAAGCCCAGGCTGGCCTCTAACTCGCTATGTAATCAAGGATGACTCTGGACACTCTCTCTCTCTCTCTCTCTCTCTCTCTCTCTCTCTTTTCGAGACAGGGTTTCTCTGTGTAGCCTTGGCTGTCCTGGACTCACTTTGTAGACCAGGCTGGCCTCGAACTCACAGCGATCCGCCTGCCTCTGCCTCCCGAGTGCTGGGATTAAAGGCGTGCGCCACCACGCCCGGCTAGACTCTGGACTCTTGATCCGCTTCTAAAAGTGAAAATTTAACTGCTGAGATTACAAGCATGTGCTAACACGCGTTCATCCATTCATTTATACAGGGTTTCATCCTGTAGCACAGGCTGCCTTCGAACTGGGAGGGGGGCGGGGGGGTTGAGCCAGCAAGCTGACTTTAGCACACCTTTTGGTTCCCTAACTACCACAGATCAGACTCAGCCTCCATTTTCACCACTTTCCTCCGCTAAGCGACTTTTAAAGCCGCCACTCGGGGCACAAGCCCCGCCTCCCGCGCCAGCGGGCCCCCACCCCTCCAAACAACACTGCCCACTAGTCGCTGTCATTCATCCCTCAAATCCCGCCCCTTCCACTTCCTGATCTGCCCGCCGCTTCCTCACCCGGGTCCGGTGCGGCGCCGGCTCCCGACGCGCACAGCCTCTGGTTGGGGCATCCCTGGCACGAGGCTCCTCGGCCCGCCTGGGCGCTGTCGGCCCCGGGGCAGCCTGCGAGGAGACAAGGGCACAGTCAGAGCGGCTCGGTCCCGGCGGCACCACCCACGCGCCCTACGCCAACTCACCGTGGGGCGCCTCCTCCATGCTGCAGCTCTTCCCGTGCGGCGCTCCCGGAACTCCAGGGGCGTGTTTCCGCCTCGCAGGCTCAGTCTGACTCTCCGGCCAACTGAAAAAGGTCTCGCCAGCTAAGACTACGCACGCGCAAGACTCTGTGTGCCGTGGGTGGGGCACCCATGTCCCCTCTGAAATTCAGCTGAGCCGGTCTTAAAAATAGTTCGCCGCCTGAACGGACGAAGTGGCTCTTCGAGTAAAGGCGCTGTTGAGCAAGTCTGACCGCTTGCGTTCGAATTACAGAACTCATATTGGTGGAAGGGAAGATGATGGAGTCGGAGTCTTCCCAAGTTGTCCTCTGACATAATGCACAATAGTAAGGTTTTTAAAAGTATGGATTCTGTCGTCAAAGAACGTTACTCTCCATGACCTCAGTGTTGATGCAGTGTTACTAGTAAAAGTGCAACCAATGTCAATATTTACTCAGTTTCAAATAATCCGCCCTTTCCTCGATTTCGTTACAGGCTGCGCTAGAGGCTCAGTTGGCAGAGTGCCTAACCTCTCATACCTGAAATCCTGTAGTCCAAAATACTAAAAATTGAAAAACAAACAAACAAAAACCTCTCCCCTCTTCTCTTCTGCCCAGGCTGACCTTGATGGTTTTCCTGCCCTGCTTGACCGAGAAGTGTAGCTCAAGGGTGGAGTACCTGTCTAGCAAACAAGACGCCATAAATTCAACCCCCCGGGAGGGCAAGGTCTCATTGTGCCTCCTGCCTCCACCTTCCGGCTGCTGGGATTACAATGTGCACCACCACCTCCTGGCTCCTGGGCTAAAAAATAAAAATAAAAACAAATTCTTTAAAACTGTTATGCTAGCCGGGCGTGGTGGCGCATGCCTTCAATCCCAGCACTCGGGAGGCAGAGGCAGGCGGATCGCTGTGAGTTCGAGGCCAGCCTGGTCTACAAAGTGAGTCCAGGATGGCCAAGGCTACGTACACAGAGAAACCCTGTCTCGAAAAACCAAAAAATAAAAAATAAAATAAAACTATTATGCTATTAAGAGCAATACTTTGTTTTATGTTTTGTTACCTTTCCCTCAAAAGTAAAAAGTGTGAGCCAGGCGCGGTGGTACAGGCCTTTAATCCCAGCACTCGGGAGGCAGAGGCAGGCGGATCGCTGTAGGTTCAAGGCCAGCCTGGTCTACAAAGCGAGTCCAGGACAGTCAAGGCTACACAGAGAAACCCTGTCTCGAAAAACAAAAACAAAACAACAACAACAACAAAGTGTGAGGGTTCAGTGAAACCTTCAAAACCCGCTCCTGTGTCCTTTGGATGGTCACCCCGGTTTCTGGGAGCTCTTCCTAGCCTTCTTTGACTTGTCCAGGCTCCCACTGTTCTGGCTGCACCCATTTCACCTGGGAGCCTGGCTGCTTCGGTGGAGCAGTGTTTTAGACACATGCAGGTATCCTGTTCAGGGGCACAGCTATGGGAGCATCACTGAGTGCAACTTTGACATAAGGTGGTGGTGGTTGATACCATTTTAATTGAATGATCCGAAACCTTTTCATTGATTTTTGAGATAATTACATCAACTCTCCCTTCCCTTTCCTCCCTCCAAACCCTCCCATATATCTCTCCTCGCTGTCTAGCAAATTCATAGCCTATTTTTTTTTTTTTTTTTTTTTTTTTTTTGTTATTGTAACAGGGTCCCAGACCTCAGCTGAACTGACTCCATGAGGGAAGTGCCACTCAGGCTGTAAAACTCAGCACGTAGACAGCACCATCTGCCAAAGTGAAAACAAGACCTAATCCATCAAAGTCCATATAGTTCTGGAAAAGTCTCTGAATGTACCAATACTGCTCTTTAGCTTCTTCTTATGTATACAGTGCTCTGCCTACAGGTACACTTATAGGCCAGAAGAGGGCATCAGATCACATTATAGATGGTTGTGAGCCACCATGTGGTTGCTGGAAATTGAACTCGGGGCCTTTGGAAGAACAAACAGTGCTCTTAACTGCTGAGCCACCTCTCCAGCCCCTGGGTTTTGTTTTTGTTTTTTGTTTTTTGTTTTAACATTTATTTATTTACTATTGTGCATACAGTGCTCTGCCTGCATGTACACCTGCAGGCCAGAAGAGGGCATCAGAACACATTATAGATAGTTGTGAGCCACCATGTGGCTGCTGGGAATTGAATTCAGGACCTCTGGAAGAGCCGGCGGTGCTCTTAACCACTGAGCCATCTCTCCAGCCCGCTCTTTAACTTCTTTAGGTCCGTTTCTGGCTAACTATTCTTGTTAACTGAAGTGTGTCAACCCAGAGCATGCTGTTTTGTGCTTAAAAGCTTGAGAAAGGCTGAGTGCTACACTGGGATCCTGAATAATAAAGACTTCCTATTGGCAGTCTTCTCTGGTAAATCCTCCACAGCATATATTACATTTTAAACACACACACACACACACACACACACACACACACACACACACCTTGAATCCCAGCACTCGGGAGGCAGAGGCAGGTGGATCCCTGTGAGTTCGAGGCCAGCCTGGTCTACAAAGTGAGTCCAGGACAGCCAAGGCTACACAGAGAAACCCTGTCTCGAAAAACAAAACAAACAAACAAACGAAGATGACTGTTTGGTATTGGGTCGCCAATTGGTGTGCTCTTCCCTCCAGAAGAGCATTGCTCCCGTTCCCAGCATTCCTGTAGGATGCTATAGGTCTTCGTGTAGGGTTGAGGCCTGCCCCTGTCCTCTTTGGCATGTGTATTGGTGACATCCTGCTTCAGCTAATGTTTATGTTGGTGAGACTTTATGCATGTAGCTTCTGACATTAGTAGGAGACACTGTAACAGGCCTGAAAGGGTATCCTTCCAACCGGGGGCCAAGGCGTGCCGCAAAAATCACACCACACAGCGGACCTCATGCAAGGCATTTATTGGAGCAGAGCATAAAAGGCCACATCTGAGTGGGAATGGACACATGGAGAGGTAAAGGGAGGGGGAATGGAGGGAGAGAGAACAGGCAGGCGGTGATGTTGCTGGTTTATAGAGGGTATGGGGCATGCACATAGGGAAAATGTGCAACAGTGATGACATTGGAAATGTGTCCGACTGGCCTTTAGTGATGATGATTGAAATCGAGGTGGATGTTGAGGGAGCATCTGGTTCTGGAATGTGGGCAATTTTCAGTTGACTAACAAGACCAGTGGAAAATCATCCTGCCCTGGCCTGCCCCTGCTGGGGGATGGCTTTGTGCACTTTGCATTGTATCTGGCTCCAGTCCAGATGTTGGCACTGTCATTATTATTGAAGCATCTCCTGTCTCAATGTTGTGTAAAAATTGTCCCCCATTGTCTCTGATTGGTTAACAAAGAGCCAAACATCCTGTAACTGAGCAGGAGAGGTAAAACCAAACTTCCAATACCATGAGGGGGTCTCAGGTGAAAGACAGAGATGAGAGGTTGCTATGACGGAGTTACCATGAGGACAAAGATAAACAGGGAACAGCCAGGGCACTACAAAGGTGGCAGGTATGGAGCATGTGTCTGGGATGTAATCCAGACCATCATAGTCAAGTTAGAATAGCTGATTATCTGCCCAGCCATAGTGCTTGAAGCTTATTAATAAATATAATAGGTCTTCGTGTCATTATTTGGGAACTGGAGTGGACATAGAAAATCCTTAATTTTACATGTCCCAGAAACTGCCGCTGTCTCTGTTCCCACTCAGAGGCGGCCACCATTCTGTGTTTTTTTCCCCCCAGTAAATTTCTTGTGTGAGGTTTCTTGTATGGTGTGACTTTATAATATTCCTTAGCTCCTGAAAACCCTTTTAGAACCAATCTCTTTTGCACTAAGCCATCCCCCAACAGGGACAGGCCAGGAGCAGGATGATTTTCCACTGGCCTTGTTAGACAGTCTCCCTAACCCACCTGCCCTTGCAGTCTTTCCGCCCCCTCTTCTGCAGTGTTCCCTGAGCCTTAGGGCAGGAGTGTTTTGTAGATGTGTCCATTAGGTCCAGGCCCCACAACTCTGCATTTTGATTGCCTGTGGTTTTCTGTAATAGTCTCCAACTGTTGCAGTGAGAAGTTTCTTTGGTTAAGGATGAGAACTACATTATCTGTAGGTATAAGGACAAATGTTTACGTCGCTGTTAAGGACTATGCTGATTTAGTAAAGTAGTGTGGTTGTGGGTTACCCTCCATGCATGACTTCACCAGCACTGGGGTATTGCTAGGTTTCCAGTATCAGGGTGTTTGCCCTCTTGAGTGGGGTGATTTGAAGAGGTATGTGTGATTCTGAGTCCTGCTTCCCTTCTCTGGGTGACTGGGCACCTGCACACCAAACTGGGAAGAATGAAGCGGCGTCTGCAGGATCCAGGTCCAGCTGGGCGTGCTGTGGGGGTGGGAATTTAAGTTTAAGTGTTACAGAGCTTTTGGAGTGGAGCAGTAGGACGGCCAACACAGCGAGTGGTGCAGGCAGGAGCAGTTTGGTGGTGGGCACTGGACCGGGCGATGGCAGGAACTTGGCTCCAGTGCCAGGCCTGGCTGTGGCAGGAGCTTGGGCCCGGCAGGCAAGGCTGCTGGGCGGGCAAGTTTGAGAGTCCAGTGGTGAATGTCGGGAGAGAGAAAGCCCTCTCCAAAATAGCCCTTCAAGTGTTGCAGCCCAGTGACACAGCAACTCTTACACTGCCTTCAGTGAAAGAGCTTGTACCAGTTTATCTGTGGTGGACGAGGACTTTTGTATGAACCATGGGGAGCGGGAGAGATTCCAGGATGGGTGCACATCATTGGCTGTGGCAGGGATGCTGGCAATGCTCTATTTGCATCCAAATACCAGGCTACATGACCACCTGTGACTACCTTGAGAATTGTGGGGTTGGGGTTGGCAGGCTATGTGCCCCGGGGTATGCAGGCAGGAAAGCAGAGAGGGAATGGGCGGCGTACTCCTACTGGTCTCAGACCTCACTCTAGCCCGATGCCTATTTTCCCTAGTCACCCAGCTTATGTACCCCACAGGTATGGCCCCCATAGACTCATGTGTTTTAAATGCTTGGCCCATGGGGAGTTGCACCATTAGGAGGGATGGCCTTGTTGGAGGAAGTGTGGCAGTGTGGGGTCAGGCTTTGCAGTTTCCTATGCTCAGTCTCTGCCCAGTGTGGAAGACAGTCTCCTTTTTTGCTGCCTTTGGATTAAGATGTAGGACTCTCAGCTCCTTCTCCAGCACCATGTCTGCCTGGACGATGCCTTGTTCCCCACCATGATGATAATGGACTAAACCTCTGAACTGTAAGCCAGCCCCAATTAAATGCTGTCCTTTACAAGAGTTGCCTTGGTCATGGTGTCTCTTCACAGCAACGGAAACCTTAACTAAGACAGAAGTTGGGACCAGGAGACCGGGGTATCGCTCTGGCAGGCCTGGCCATGCTTTTGTTTGAAGAAATGTAGAAAGCAATGGAGTGCTTTAAGTGAGGCTTAACGGGCCGTGCTACTAGCAACACGGAAGACAGTGGTGCTGCGGGTGATTGGAACTGTGGAGGCCTGCCTCAAAAGGCATCAGAGGAGAACTTTAGGATGTTGCCTCCTCTCATGGTTTAGTTCAGTCTGGATCCTCCAGAGGCCTCTGCCTATCTCACTCTCACTCATATCAACAATAAAAGCCTTCTCCTCAGCCATACCTAGGAGCAGTCATGTCTTCATTTTCATTCAAATACAACAGAGCAAGCTTTTTAGGTCACGTGACTAACAGGGCACTAATTCTCAAATTGAGCAAAGCGTTGGGTGCAGTCACTTTGACAATTGCATGATTACAGTGTGATAAACACTGTGACAGAAAAGGACCAAGGTGATGAAGGATGCTGGGGTGGGGGGGGGGTGCAGGAGCAGGGGCAGGGGACCAGAGCATAAAGGACCAGGGTAATGGGCAGGGAGAAATTCCTGGGTCAGGGTTGTTGGCTTAGGTTTTTCAAAATCCTACTTTATTCACGGTTCTCAAATGTTTCTACCTCCCTTCCAGCCCACCGACCAGAGGTAGGAGAGGACAGAGGTTAACAGGAGCGGGGTGGGGGTGTGTGGGGAGTGTGGGGGTCGGGGGTGGGGATGGGGACCTTTTTAGACTTACTTCCTTGGGCTAATTCCACTCTGCATTGTCAGGACACCAGCAGTCCAGTCCAATAGCAAACACCAAACAGCAACAGGAATCAGCAGTGGCAGCACAATCTGTCAGAAACAGCAAGTCTCCGCCAAACCGGCACAAGTCAGCAGAAGAGGCCGGAATCAGCCGGACACCACGAGGAGTTCTCCGGCACATTTCTCTCTATAAATTGAAGACCAACGAAGCAGTGCGTGGCTTCGCAGTGCACAAGCATCATCTCGCTGTCTGTGCTGTTCTGTTGATTTGCTTTCTAAACATCACTCACGCGTCTGTTTTCAACATCACATGCCCTCTCACAAGACAGCTTCTGGAAAAAGATCACGTGACACAACTGAGTTGGTTTTGTTTTTTGGTTTTTTGGTTTTTCGTGACAGGGTTTCTCTGTGTAGCCTTGGCTGTCCTGGACTCACTTTGTAGACCAGCCTGGCCTCGAACTCACAACAATCCACCTGCCTCTGCCTCCTGAGTGCTGGGATTAAAGGCGTGCACCACCGCACCCAGCCACAACTGAGTTTTTAAAGAAACCAGGAACTCCCACTTCACGGTGTAGATAATACACATTCTTTAGTATAGTGTTGTGTGCTGCTTGAGTGCATATGGAAGCTGGTGCTGCACCAGGTTTGCCTTCCTCGTACTTCAGACTCAAGTACGTGTACCTTAGAGTGTCCTGCACTGCCCCACGTGTGGGGATAGGCAGCCTCCTACCCCACCCCCAGCACTGTGGGAAGTGGGAGTGAGAATGGCAAACTAGCCAAGAGTGAAAATGCGAACAGAAGGGGAGTAAATCATTAGAGTAAAAACATGGCCTTGAACATAGCTGAGAGCTAAGTTATTCCCTTTCAGAGCAAAAGACTCAGTCAGTCCCATGATAGATATATATATAAATGCCTGTGGGGGAAACTGCTGATTGGAAGTGTCACTCAGAAGAAGATCTTCCGTCTAGGACTCTCCTTGTCAATGAGGACTGTCAACTCTAACCGACTCTTTTGGCCCCCAGGACTTCCTTGGGGGCTTTCTGAGACCATGTCTAATCCCATGCTCTCCTGTTTTCCTGCTGCCTGCTGCCTGCTGTTTTGTTTCTTAACTCCTGCCTGCTCTATGCTTAATCCCTCAAAAACAAAAGCATTAGACATCGCAGCTCACTCTCTGCACAGGACAGGGTGGTGGCAGGGACTTCTCAAAATGCTAAACTCAGTTCCCTTGCTCAGGAGCAATCAATCACTTTGCCAACGGTCCCATCTTCGCAGATGCTCAGGGCAATGTCTGAAGGCCTGTGCCCACGGGAGGTTCTGTTCTTGGGCCACCTCTTGTCACGTCCTATCTGGGTGAGGCCGCCTATCGTGGGATGACGATGTTCCTTGCCCTCCAACTCCATTTTATCCCCCGATTGTGCCACTTGGATCTTTTGGCTTTGTGACCCACAAATGTAGGCAACGCCCACACAATCTCAAGGTGATTTCTGCTTCTTGGATTTCTTATCTCTGAAAACAGCTCCCTGGGGCTAAAATCTCAAGCCACAGATCTGAGCATCAGCCTTGTCTGGAGTTCACCCTGTAGCTGTCACAAAGTACTGCATAGCAACTTAGCCTGATGTGTACTGGGGTTTGTTTTGAGACAGGATCTCACATGTCCTCGAACTCAATATATACCCAAAGATGACCTCAACCCCTGGTCTTCCTGCTTCTACCACCCAAATGCTGGGATTACAGACATGTACAAGCACGTCAGGTGTTATGGGTTGAACCCAGGGCGAGGCAAGCACTTTATCCACTGAGCTATGCCCCCAGCACTACATTCCCCCAGCACTACATTTAGAAATGATTAAAGCTTTCGTTTGTGTTCAAAGTTTTTTTTTTTATTATGTATACAATGTTTTGCTTGCATGTACCCCTGCAGGCCAGAAGAGGGCACCAGATCTCATTAGAGATGGTTATGAACCACCATGTGGTTGCTGGGAATTGAACTCAGGACCTCTGGAAGAGTAGACAAGTCTCTTAACCGCTGAGCCCCCTGTATTCAAAGTTTTAGAAGACCTAAATCTACCCTTTGTAGGCAGGGCTTCCCCACCCAGGCAGATACTATAGTAATTTTGCAAGTCTTAGCTCCTGAGTCTTCCTCCTGCACAACCTCTCAGCCAGAATTGTGGGGTAGGGTCTGAGCATAACCGCAACACTTTTGAGGGTTTGTGGACCGGCATCGAAGACTTCTGAGTGAAGGTTGGTAAAGAGGATGAGAGGAGTAAGATTATTCAGCGGTGGCAGGCATGTGTCGGGTCAGACATACACGCAACACTGACCCCCAACTTTCTGAAGCTGAGTAACAGAAGAGACATTTCTTGTCTCTAAGCCTCAGTTTTCTTATCTGCAGAAGGGGAGGATAAAGATATTTGCTTTAGAAGTCGGCTGGGGGGTCATCAAACAGGAATTGGCAAGATAGTTCAACGAATAAAGGTGCTTGTCACCTAGCTCGATGACCTCAGTTCTGTCCCTGGGACACACATGGTGGAAGAAGAAAGCTGTAAGTTGTGTCTGACTGCCATATACCCACGGTGGCACACGTGTGTCCCCAGACATAAATTTTTATTTGTGTTTTGTTATTTAAAAATTTAAAAAATACGTCGGGCGGTGGTGGCGCACACCTTTAATCCCAGCACTCGGGAGGCAGAGGCAGGTGGATCGCTGTGAGTTCGAGGCCAGCCTGGTCTACGGAGTGAGTCCAGGATGGCCAAGGCTACACAGAGAAACCCTGTCTCGAAAAACAACCAAACCAAACCAAAACAAAACAAAAAATTTAAAAAATACATGAAGCCAGAGCTGGCAAGGAACAAGGGTCTCATACCTTTGTAGTTTCGTAAATTCAGGGTTCTCAGCAAGAGCTGTAGAGAGCAAGTCCTGCACTTTCATTAATAGAGGAGAAACTGAGGCCGATATCAGGAAAGCTACATTAATCACTGTAAATGAGCAGATGAAACAAGGCCTGAGCAGAAAGGATCAAGATGCAGCTGCCGGTTCAGATGGACAGGTTGCGTTAAGACAGTGCTGATCTAGCTGGGTGTGGTGACACATGCCTGTAATTCCAGAACTCAAGGAGACAGAGGCAGGCGGATCGCTGTGAGTTCAAGGCCAGCCTGGTCTACAAAGTGATTCCAGGACAGCCAAGGCTACACAGAGAAAGGGCTGATCTTGGGGCTGGAGAGATGGCTTCATAGCAAGGAGTACTGGCTGCTCATGCAGAGGACCTGGGTTCAAGTCCCAGATGAACATGACAGCTCACCACCACCTGCAACCTTAGTTGCAAGGGATCCAACACCCTCTTCTGACCTTCAAGGCCACCGACATGCATATGGTACACAGACAGACAGATGGACATACAGACAAAACAGCCGAGACAATTTTATATATAATATACACATAAAATATATGTATTATAAATATAAATTTATACTATAAATAGATGTATTATATAATATGTATTATATATTATATAATTATATATGTGTATATATAACTCTTTCTTTCTTTTTTTTTTTTTTTTTGGTTTTTCGAGACAGGGTTTTTCTGTGTAGCTTTGGCTGTCCTGGACTCACTTTGTAGACCAGGCTGGCCTTGAACTCACAGCGATCCACCTGCCTCTGCCTCCCGAGTGCTGGGATTAAAGGCGTGCGCCACCACGCCCGGCTTATAACTCTTTTTTAGAAAAAGAGGAAGAAAAGGAGGAGTAAGACAGTAGGTAGAAGAAAGAGAAGAAGATCTGGTGTGTGGTGACTTGTGCCTGTAATTTCAGCCACTAGTTCAAGGCTACGGGGTGAAGCCCTGTCTTTACAAAGAAAAAAAAAAAAAAAAAAAGAGAGAGAGAGAGAGAGAGAGAGACTTACAAGAAAGGAAAAGAGAGGGTGCTGCTGGCAGATGGCACAGAGGTAAAGTCCCTGCCGTCAAGTTTGAGAACTCAATTCAACCCCCGTGTGCACAGAGTGGGAGAAGGGAACTGACTCCAGCAAATCGGTCTTTGACCTCCATGTGTACACTATGGCACCTGCGTACCCTGTCACCATCCGCCAACATATATATGTATGTGTGTGTGTATATATATATATATGTATACACACACACACACACACACACACACACACACACACACACACACACACATTCTAATCTTAGAATCAGCCAGTAGGTGGAGATGCTCTCCTGTCTATCATTAAAGTAATCAGGAAATGGAATCAAACTGAGCTTAGTGGGTAGAGAAATTTTCATCCTTTCCTTTTGGATTTAAAAAAAAAGTGTCTGCTGCTCTCTCGGTGTTAGGGCTTCCAACTTCTAAACACATATTTAAAAATCTACCCTTTCCCATTAGTTATTCCAGGAAGACTGATAAGGATGAGGAGATACTCCCCCCCCCTTTTTTTTTCAGTTCATCTCAAAACTGTGGCTTGTGAAACTTGTTTGTCTTTGTTGGCCCATTTCACCTGCCGAGATTGTCAAGGCAAAGCAATCGCTCCACATTTAGCCTTTGTGATTTAAATGCTCAGAACCACCACAACTTTCCTGCTGGTGTGAACACTACTGCTGAACCATTTTAAACTATTTGCTGTTTAGACTCAGTCACAAGTAGCCCAGGATATCCTCAAACTCATGAGCCAAGGGCTTGGGATGTAGCTGGTAGAATGCTTGCCTAGTGTGCAGGAAGCCCTGGGCTCAGAATCAGCACAAACTATGAGAGGCATAGGCCTCTAATCTCAGCATCTGGGAGAGCCACAGAAGAGAAACCAGAAGTTCATCCTCAACTTGAGGCCAGCCTGGGTGCGTGGAACCTTGTCTCAAAACAACATACACACACACACACACACACACACACACACACACACACACACACAGCTAAGGATGTCCTTATATCCCCATCTTCCCGCTACCACTTCCCAAATGCTGGAATTGCAGGCAGGATTGGGCCATTTTGGAACAAGGAAAGAAAGGCAGCTAAGGCTGCCCCAGCTGATCCCAGGGGAGAGAGATGTGGACCACATTCTGTGTGCTCCCTTCCGAGACTGATCAAGCTCTGGAAAGGCAGACTTTTGTTGATCCAGAGTGACAGACATCTGCCATTCCTTTCAACCCCAAACCTGTGGGCTGTCAAACTCAACTTTTTAAAAAGGTGGCACACACCTTTAATCTCAGCACTCAAAGAGGCAGAAGGCAAGCTGATCTCTGAGAGTTCAAGGTCCGCCTGGTCTACAGGGAGAGTTCCAGGAGAGGCAGAGCTGTTACACAGAGAAACTCTGTCTAAAACAAAAACAAAAACAAAGCAAAACAAACAAACAAAAACAAAGCAAACAAATAAATAAAAAGCCTTTTTCTTTTTTTGAGTATGTGTATTTCTGTGCGTGGGTTCCTGTGGAAGACAGAGGTATCAAACTCTTTGAGCTAGAATTACAGGCTGTTGTGATGTGGGTGTTGGGAACGCGGGTCCTTTGGAAGGGCGCTTTGTGCTTTTAGCCGTCAGGCAATCACTTCATCCCCAAATGCACTTCTCTTTGTTGAATGCTATTTATTTGGATCATAGGCTTCCAGCCACCCGGAGAAGAGGACTTGCCACAAAGACCCTGTCCCACGCTTTATGACACCAGCACTGAGTCACAGAGGCCCCGCGGCGCTTGGCTGCTGCGTTGCTCTGACCCTTTGGGTGAAGTTTCCCCTGAGGGGGAAAGATGGAATTTCTGGGAACTACTCAGACAGCCAGTTACTGTGGCCCCAAGAAAGACTGTGGCTTGCAGGTGCTGCCCCCTGCTGGTCAGGCCCCTGTGGTACAGGAGTGCTACCAACCCTATCACCTGCCTGGGTACCGCTACCAGAACGCATGGAAACCCAGCGTCTTCTACAAGATCGCCACCACCCAGACATGCCCGGAGGAATGCCAAGCCACGCGGCGTCCGCCCACCATCCTGCCCTCGCTCCGCTCCGCGCTCTTCTGTCGCTACACTCCACGCGACTGGGACCGCTCCAACGAGCTGCAGATCAGAAGCGCAGAGGCCTCGCGGCTCTGGGCCAGTCGGCTGACTGGAGACTCCCTGAGGATCATGCAGGATAAGGACCAGCTGACTCACCAGATGCAGGAGGGGACCTCAAGGAACCTGAGCCAGAGGCTGTCCGACATCGGCTTCTGGAAGTCCGAGTTGAGCTATGAGCTGGACAGGCTTCTGATCGAGAACAACAACATGGACACCATCAAGAGGCGCTTGGAGTGCGCCGCTGAGGAGGTGAACTGTCCCCTGCAGGTGAGTGCACCTGCGTGCTGTCGCTGAGTCCAGGTGGCAGACACCTTGCAGGTGGGTTGAATTACATTGCCTCTTATGATCAGGTTTTTAAGGTGAAAATGACTAGAGCCTGAGAGACAGACGGCTCAGGGCTAAGAGCATCTGTTTTTCTTGCCGAGGACCTGCATTCGGTTCCTAGTGCCCAGGTGGCTGCAGCTCACACAGGGCTAGTTTCAGGGAATCAGAAACACTCTTCTGGCCGCCTAGGGTACTGCATGCATACAGCATGCAGACATGGAGGCAAGCAAAATACTCATGCACACATAATAAAAATAAATCTTTAAATTAATAATCTTAGTCAACTCAGAATTACCCCAATCAGATGGACGGTTTTATTTAGACTAACTTCAATCAGATTGATGTTTTTTTAGATTGAATCAATTTCCTTTCTCCTTAGATGTGCTAGTTAGGGCTCTATAGGAGCAGGGCCAGTAGATTGTAGATTGCAAGGGGACTTGCTGGATTGGTGGTCAAACAGTGGCCTCTGAAGGGGCTGAGGACCCTGTAGCCATTCAGTGTAATAGGCTGGCTGCCTCAGCAGTCCCAGTCTGCTGATGGGTGCCTGGAGGGGTTCTGGGGAGTCGTAGGCCTTCAGCCCATGTTGGAAGGCTGAGTTCTGAAGGAGAGCAGCAACAGCAGCTGCAACAGAGTAAGTGGACTCATCAGCAAGGGATGAAGGCAGGCAGGCAAAGGCTGCACAGCTTTCCTCCAAATCTTTGTATGTGGGTTATTGCAGGACAGGGCTGCCCAGTGTCGGGGAGGGTCCCCCACTTCAGGAACTAGTTTCACACACCTTCCCAGAGCCTTTTAGCTGCTCCCAGAGCCAATCAAGTTGACAGCTAATAATCAATCATCCCATTAGGGGTCCCATCAAGACATTGTATGCCTGCTTATGCAAGTATGTGCACATATGCTGTCGTCATCATCGGGACACCTAAGATATCTTCTTCTAACAGACATCACAACTGATTTTGTTATGCTGTGTATGTGTGCGCATGTGTGTATTTGGTTGTGTGTACAACACACGGAGGCCAGAGGTCAGCATCAGATGTGTTCCCCCTCAATTACCTTCCAGTTTATTCTCTGAGACACCACAGTCTCTCACTGAGCTGGCAGCTCACTGGCCTCTGGGCACCCTCATCCTTGCCTCCCCAGCACTGAGAGTATACCTACTATGTGCTCTGTGCCCTGCTGAGCTCTTGCTTGCATAGCAACCTGTGACCAAGCTGCTCCCCACTCCCTAGCCCCCCGCCTCTGTTGCTTAGTTTTCTGTGTGCACTGAGATGAGGCTCCACCAAGTTGGAGAACGCCTGTGCTTTCTCATGAACATGTTCAGGAATGGGACCTGCCTGCTGCTTGCCCTGATGTGTGTTTGTGTCCTTAGCAACCTGTGTCCGTACTGATTGACTGCTGTCTACTCAGTGCTTTTGAATATACCCCCAGCCTAAGATGGAGTGTTGTACCCAACACTCATGGTGTGTGTGTTGTGTGTGTTGTGTGTGTGTGCTCATGTGCACACGTGTGTGTATGGTTCCCTAGGTGTCTTAGTTAATGTTCCATTGCTCTGAAAAGACCCCGTGACCAGGGCAACTCTTATAAAACAGTTATTTGGGCCTTGCTTATGGTTTTGAAGAGTTAGTCTATACTTGTGCTGGGAAGCAGACAGGCATGGCGCTGGAGCAGTGGCTGAGAGCTTTATGGCCTGGTGTGCAGGCAGCAGGCAGAGAGAGTCACCCTGGGATGCATGTGGGCTTTTGAAATCTCTAAGCGCAACCCCAGTGACACACCTCCTCCAGCAAGGACAGACGTCCTAACTAACCCTGGGCCACAACATCAGTCCTCTTGAGCCCTCCTTCATGCCTCCTCCCCCTCCATCACGGCCCCTCCTTTCCCTGATGGTCCCCGCCTCTGCTTTACTATCAAACAGAACATCGCCTATTATTTCCCATCTCCTTTAAGATTTTATCTTTACCTCTCAGATCCCCTTTTATATCTTTGCTCAAGTCTTAGCACATAGCAGAAATACAGTGTGCTCTCTCTCTCTCTGCTCTCCTCCTCTTTTCTCTTCTCTCTCTCTCTCTCTCTCTCTCTCTCTCCTCCTCTCTCTCTCCTCCCCTCTCTCCTCTCTCTCTCTCTCTCTCTCTCTCTCTCTCTCTCTCTCATAATCTAGCTTACAACAGAGAACATACATTTTCTCTAAACCTGGTTTATTTCACTTAGCGTGATTTCTAGTTCCACTCGCGTTCCTACTGATACTATAATTTCATTTTTCTTTATGCTGCATAAAATTCCACAGTGGAACATGCCACATTTTCTTTATCTAGACTGATTGCATTTCATAATAATGCAGCTAAAGCCATGGAGAGGCAGGCACTTCTCTGGGTGGGATGCTAACTTTTGTCATTCAAATACATACTAAGTGTGGTATAGCTGGGTCACCATTTTCAGTTTTTGTTTTGTTTTGATGGTGTGTGTGTGTGTGTGTGTGTGCGCACGCACACACCCATTCTGCTTTCCTTAGTGGCTGCAAGAATCAATGGATACTTTTCAGTAAGTGAATATATGTCTTCATGTGGACATTCCTGATACTTCTTGACCTCCCAGACTCCTAGTTTTGCATGGAGTTAGGATGTCTTTGGGTTTCGTGTACTGGATGCTCAGCAGCTGCAGCTGCCATGACGAGGATTGAGGAGACCAATGTAGAGCCAGTTCCATGCACGGGACCAGGCTCCTCCCTTCCCCCTCTCCACCTCCCCCTCTCCCCACCCACAGTTCATGGCTCTTATTCTGATACTAAAAGAAAGGATCATATTTCACGTGACAAGTTTCTTCATGCAGGGAGCAGTTGATATTCTCATTTGAGGCAGGAAGTGGGGGGTAGGACGAAGGACAAACTGTCAACTCTGGCCCATACTAGAATCCTGTTTTCCTTTTTAGCCTATTTGCCAGAGCTCACAGGGGCCTCCTGGCTGCAGAGGAGTCTGGGTAAGAGAATGTTTTCCTCTGCACCCTGGCGAAGGTTTTGGCTAGTGGGCAGGGAAGCTGGGTGCTGGGGAGGGAAGTGGCTATGTCTGTCTCCCACTGTGGGAATTAGTTCTGGGGTGTACAGGGGCCTGGGCTGGGGACTGCTGCCTGTGGAAGCCTTCTACAGCTGGCAGCTGTGTCTGTGTCAGCTGGGACACTGACAAGAAAGGTCAAGACATAGATTCTTATTATTCTAGAACTATCACATCCATATGGTAGTGCTCTGCTGTCCCCCACTCCCCAGCCCTTCCCCCTCCCCAGCCTGTTCCTTACCAAGGAGTTGGGCAGAGACACACAATATCATGGGATGTCTATTGCTATCCTGCCCCCTCTGTTTTTATTCTCTCAGCTTGTGCACAGGTGACTGAACACACCTGAGTACTCCCTGTCTCCTGGGTACCACAGCCCAACTGCTTCTCAACAGCAGAAATGTCCAGCCTCTCCAAGGCTCCTTACCTCTAGTGGCCAAGGGAGGGAGGGGCTTCAAATACCAAACTAGATTGCATCCTTCTCCTCCTTGGCTTCCTTAAATTTTAACTTCCTGTTTTGGGTGTGCTGTGGAGTGCTGGTTCATGAAACCTAGGCTGGCCTCAAAATCCCTGTGGAGCCCAGGATGACCTTGAACTCTTGACTCTCCTGCCCTCGCCTCTCAAACTCTGCGGTTCCAAACCTTCACCACTTTGCCAGGTTTATGTTGCACCTGGAAACTGCAGAGCAAGCGCTCTACCGACGCAGCTGTAGCTCCAGGCCCGTTTTAACATCTTCACTCCTGGTTCTCTTCCTCCATAGCCTAAGGTTCTGGCCTTCCTCTCCTCGCTCCAATCCCGGTGGCTTCCTCGTTCCTCCGACCTCAGGGCCCTTGCACCTGCAGCAGCCGCTTCATCGCTCCTACTCATCTTTGCCTTCTCTTCCATGTTTCCGCCTGCGACTGTCTTTTCCTCCCTGACTACCCCCTGGATACTCCCCACCCACCCAAAGTGCGGGTGCATGCGTGCGTGCATGTGTATGTGTGTTTTTATGCATTCATGTGCACCATGTTATACACGTGGAGGTCAAAGGACAGCTTGCAAGGGTTGCTTCTCTTTTCCTACCATGTGGGTCCTAGGGATCAAGCTCAGGTCTCTAGGCTCTGCAGGTAGGAAATGCCTTTTACCGGCAGCTGAACCATCTCACTTTTCTTTAGGTCTGTTCTCTTTGCTCTTTGGAGTGCAGCCTGCATTGCGGCAGGACGGTCTGTGCAGCCACCGTGCTCTACTCTAGCACAACTAAGCAGCTCTCAGAGGAGGGCCTCCAAAGCTCGTAGGCAGCGAGTCACTGGATTCCCCTCCTCTCTGAGAGCCTCCCGCCTCAGCTCCTGGACCCTCTGCTCCCTTCATGGGCCTGTTGGCCTTTATGGTGCCACAGGCAGGCTGGTGGCTGGTCACCATTATTCTCAGCCCCACAAGAAATCACAAGCAAACAGCTCATTCTCCGGCTTGTCTTATGCTCAGGTGCCCAAGGCAGCCTGGGGCGGGGGGGGGGGGGGGGGGGGGGGGGGGGGGGGGCCAGGGGAGGGGAGAGGGCAAAGAGGGCGGGGCATTCTCATTCACACCATCACAGGGACCGTTGACAAATTACATTTCTCACACTATGACAATTTCCATGCAAGAGCTGCAGAGGGAAAGGGTCTGTTTTTGAGGGGACAGTCCATCCTGGTGGGGGAGAACATGGTGGCAGGAGCGTGAGGCCATGTCGTGTCTGCAGCCAGGAAGCGGGGAGAAGGGTGTGCTGGTACCCAGCTCACCTTCTCCTCTTCAGTCAGTCGAAGACCTCAGCTCCAGTGGTGATGACGGTCTCATCCACACTCAGAGCTGACTGTGAAGATGCGCTGACACAGACGGGGTTCCGCGTGAGGGCTTGCCACTTGTGGGTGGACGTGCTCTGCTAACCAGTCTGATTGGTGAGATCATGCATCAATCCTGAGGCCGTGTAGGGATGAAAACACAGGGTCTGAGAGGCTACTCAGCTTGTCCATGTGCACAGGGCAAGAGGTGGCGGCTAAGCCTGAACTTGAACCCAAGAAATAGGACAGCAGCTGACACGTCACGTCACGTCACGTCTGAAGTGATATTGGCTCTGTTTGCTACAGCTCACAGTGGTAGAGCGTTTCATCCATGGTCTAGCGCCCCGTGCATCTGGTCCAAATGTCATGGCAGTGGGAGTGTGTGACAGTGGCTGCTCACTTCCTGGAAGACAGGAAGCAGAGAGAAAACACAGGAAGAGGCCAGGGCTTGTGAGATATGCTCCTGTAACTTACTCCCCCAAGATTTCACCTCTGACCTGAATCCATTGATGAAGTCCAAGGCCTTCTGAGCTAATCTCCTCTGAGATCTTTTCTTTCTTTCCTTTTTCTTTTCTTTTTTCTTTCTTTCTTTTTTTTTTTAAAGATTTATTTATTCATTATATATAGTGTTTTGCCTGCATGTACAACTGTACGCCAGAAGAGGGCACCAGATCTCTTTAGATACATACATACATACATATATAGATATATATATATATATTTATATATATATAATATATATATATATTATATATACTGGAAATTGAACTCAGGACCTTTGGAAGAGCAGCCAGTGCTCTTAACCTTTGAGCCATCTCTCCAGCCCCTCTGGGATCATTTTCATGGATACATCCAGAGGTGTGCTTTGGCAGTCTCTTACATCCATCTATCTATCTATCTATCTATCTATCTATCTAATGCACTCTGTATGGCTGGCCTGGAACTCAGAAATCCACCTGCTTCTGCAGGTGGGATCAAAGGCACGTGACACCACACCTGGCTTCTAGGTGTTTCTTAGACCCATCAAGGTGAGTTCAAGGTGAGCCATCACAGGTTCCCTCCCAGTTATGTTGCTTCCTGGGACACATTGTTGTCCTGCTCTGAATACACCGCCTTGCAGTGGCCCTGGCCCAAGAGCACAGTGAAGAGGCCCCGTGGAGCACCAAGTTCCTCACAGAACAGAGCAGATGAGGCATAGGTTCTGAGTGACCTACACTCAGGGCCTGCCCAGGCCTCCACAGGACACATTCTTTCCCGTTGTTCCCATAGGTGGCCCTGGAGTGTCTGTACAATCGGGAGAAGAGGATTGGCATTGACCTGGTCCATGACAACGTGGAGAAAAACCTTATTCAAGTAAGGTACCCCTGGAAGTAGGAGAGAGGACAGAAGGTTCTGAGTGGCCTGTCTGGAGCAGAGGTCGCATGTGATGCCCCACGTGAGGGCTTATGGCTCAGAGAACATGAGTGGGGCACCGAGGGCCTCATGCATGACTGTGGAGAAACTGAAACAGAGCAGGATTATTGGATCTCAATTTGTTATTTTCAAAATGACTATATGAATGGCCCCATGATAATAGTAAAAGCCCATGTGTATTTGTTTTTTGCTCATTTATGCAGAGTCTCATGTAGCCTAGGCTATCCTCAAATTCACTAGGTAGCTAAGGGTGACCTTGAACCCCTGATCCTCCTGCTTCTACCTTCTGAGTGCTGAGATTTCAAACATACATCTTCACATCCAGCTTATACAGCGCTGGGAATCCATCTGATGGCTTCATGTGTGCTAGGCAAATGCTACTCCAGATCCTAAAGACAGCGTTTATTAAGCATATACTATACACTGTAAACCATAACCACTCAGGTGCACGGTTTAATTTGATGATAAAATAATCAGTGAGCACTCTGCGCGTAGGTGGGTGCGAAGTTTTGTTTTAATTTTTAAGTACATTAAAAAAGAAAAGATGCCAGATAGTGTAGCACATGCCTGTAATACCAGGTATTCAAAGGGTTGAGGCCAGAGGATCACTAAGCCAAGGCTTGCATGGGCTATAAAATGAGTTCAAGGCTAGTCTGGGCAAACTCGTGAGCTCCTGTTTCAAACTAAAATGAGGGAATGGGGGTAGCTCAATTGTAGAACTGCCTGCCTAGCTTGTATGAGGCCCTGAGTTCAATTCATGAAAAGAGAGAAAGTGTGGGGAGGAAAAGGAAAGAGGAAGAGAGAATAGAGGGGGTGGAGGAGGAGGAAGGAAAGGAAGAAGGAAGAGAAGCCCCATGTTTGATGACCTCCTCTTTGTGGGGAGCCCTGGCAGCACTCAAAGACAGAATAGGCAGACTACCAAGATGAGACGTGTTAGCCTGCGACCAAAAAGTGGGGGAGGAGATCATCCTCGGACATGGACCTAAGGGAGGGTAATAGGGTAGGGGAGGGAGGGTAGGAGGAACAGGAGGATACAAGTGATGGGAGAACAATTGAGTTGTAATCTGAATAAATTAATTTTTAAAAAAAGGAAGGAAGGGAAGGGAGGAAAGAGAAGGGGAAGGAGAGGGATGGAGGGAAGACGGGAGAAAAGAAGAAGGAAAGAAAGGAAGCCTAGGTATGGTGGCCCATGTCTACAATCCCAGCCCTAGGGAGGGTGAGACAACAGGGATCTGTCTTGAGTTCAAGGCATCTACAATTCACTCTTGGCTTCAGTGGTCCTGGGATCCCCACTCTGGTGTTTCCCCACATGGGGTTCCCGCAGTAGGGCTCTGACCCATGAATTTCCACCCATGTCATCTCTTTCTGACATTTTTTTTTTCCATTTCAGGAAGTAGATTTATTAAAATGTTGCCAGGATCAGATGAGAAAATTAGCTAAACGAATCGATTTCCAGATACGGTAAGGAGCCTTCTCCTTCAGGATTGTTTGTGGGTTCCCAGATTCCTGGGGAGCTTGTCTCTGGGTAGCTCTTGGGGTTCATGGTGTGCTCTTAGATGTTTAACACCAGCTCTGTGGGGTGGGAAGGGTCGGGGCGTGTCCTGATTTGCCGATGCTGCTGTCAGTGGATGGGACCATTGAGGGATGTCATCTGCTCTGCAGAGCTGCCTCATCCCAGCTGTTGTTGGTCCTGAGAGAGGCACCAGCCTTCCCAGACCCAGACTCTTTTAGCTATGGCTTCCCCAGGCCAGGTCTGAACTTAGGAAAGGTGGCAGGTGATGACATTAGTCAATAGGTCAAGAGCCTGGGACATCTGTAGGGTGCTGGTGGACGCTTGAACAGCGAATCTTAAAAAGGTACCAGCTTTTGTTCTTAGACCATGATCTAAACTGGCATCATGCCAAGCTGCGGGCCTCTTGAGTAATTAGAGGGAGGGCTGTGCTTTGCTGGGCTTGGGGCCCCTAGGGAAGCCCCTGGGCCTCTCAGTTCCCATGAGGCAGCCTCTCCCCGTGGCACTGGAGGTTGGCGGTTACCACTCCTTGCCCAGGGCACGCCGCTCTGCTGGTTTTTCTTCTTTGCTGGCTCTTGTCATAGAGGGCACAGTTGGGGCTCTCCTTCCTGATATGGCCAGCAGGGTGGCCTGTGGCTTTCTGGGAGGCTCCAAGGCTGCCCTGCTCAGGTGGCCATGGGTGAGGGCTCGTGGCTCATGGTTTTCTCGGCCAGGACTGAGACTCGCTTCCAAAAAAGGGGGTGTTCTCATGTACAGACACTCCCAAAGAATGGAAGCGATTCCTCTTCACTGGGCATGAGCCAAGCCTGGGCCCTTCCTGGGGGGCTGACAGCAGGGTGAGGGTATGTCAAAAAGAGGAGACAGAGGCCTTTCCCTCCTTCATATCTCACCAGCACCGAGCAATTGCACCCTGATGTTCCGCCAACCCCAGTTCCCTTCTGGCGTTCTTACACCCAAGTTCATCATCCAAGACAGAACCCAGTTTCCCTATCCTGGCTCAATGTAGAAGACCCCAGGGTGGGTCCTGGTGGGGGATCCTGACAGGATCTCCTGTGTATCCTCATGGGTGAGCATCCACCATTGGGAGCTTCCATTTCCTTTCTTCTGAGTCCTTAGACAGCCCTCAACAGCAACCATAGCCACAGGAGAAGGGGAGAGCAGGGGAAAGGGGAGGGAGACCTAGGAGGGAGGAAGACATGGAAGGTTCTAGATGGAGAATCGGGAAGAGCCAGAGGTTAGGATGAGAGGGGAGGGCAGAAGGAAGGGAGGGGAGAAGGGAGGCTAAAGTCGAGGCTGGTGTCTTGCTGAAACCTTATTAAGGGAAGTTGTTGCCTTACCACTTCAAGACAAATGTTCTGACCCTGCCTGTCATTAACGAGAACTCACCTTCAACCAACAGAGAAAACAGGAAGAGGATCTGGCTTAGCAGCTTCTAGAGGACCTAGATCCTCACTAGGAGTTAGTGTCTGCTGGGTGTATTTATAGCTAAGAATTACTTTTCCTTTAAAAACCAGAATCTGAGCCAGGCGTGGTGGCACACACCTTTAATCCCAGCACTCGGGAGGTAGAGGCAAGTGGATCGCTATGAGTTCGAGGCCAGCCTGGTCTACAAAGCAAGTCTAGGACAGTCAAGGCTACAGAGAGAAACCTTGTCTCGAAAAAACCAACCAACCAACCAACCAAACACACCCAGAATCTGAATTCCCCTTTCAAAATGAAATGAGAGAAGCATGGAGAATAGCAAAGTAGAAGGATCCAGAGGGTCCTAGAAACCTACAAGTAGCACATTATGATAGGCAGATTTTGGCCCAGGGGTCCTGCTCAAACTAAGGCACCAGCCAAGGACAATACAGGCGGTAAACTTTAAACCCCTACCCAGATCTAGCCAACGGTCAGAACATTCTCCACAGTTGAGTGGAGAGTGGGGTATGACTTTCTCATGTACTCTGATGCCTCACATTTGACCATGTCCCCTGGAGGGGGAGACCTGGTGGCACTCAGAGGAAGGACAGCAGGCTACCAAGAAGAGACTTGATACCTTATGAGCATATACAGGGGGAGGTAATCCCCCTCAGGAACAGTCATAGGGGAGGGAAATAATGGGAAAATGGGGGGGGGGGGAGGGAAGAATGGGAGGATACAGGGATGGGATAACCATTGAGATGTAACAAGAATAAATTAATTAAAAAAATTTTAAAAATGCATTCATTCCTATTTTAGACATCATTTGAAAAGATGGATAATAGTAAATAAAGGAGCAGGTACTCGGCATTTGGCGAGAATGGTTGCCAGGGGTTTCAGAAGCTGTGGCCTTGGCCGAGCTTCTTAGCTCTGACTCCAGCAGTCTAAACTCAAGTCCTGCTCCACCCCTTGCCTCCTCTTCATTTCACCCTGACTCTGACCCCACCCAGTCCCTGGTCCCAACCAACCCTTCTCTAACTCTAGACACCAGTCTCTGGCCCTCTTCCATCTCCGGCCTCTACCCAGCCCCTCACTCCGTCCAGTCCCTCACTCTTGAGCTTCTCCCTGGTCCCCAAAAACCTGTTTATTTCTAGCATTTTCTGCATTTTCTAGCATTTGCCTTAGCTTGGATTTCTCAGTCGCCTGCACAACTTTGTCCATAATCCCTATTCCTACTGGATATGAGCACCCAGCTCAGACACAGGCTCCACAGGCTCAGACACAGGCTCAGACATAGCCTCCACAGTCTCGGACACCAGCTCAGACACAGGCTCAGACACAGGCTCAGACACAGGCTCAGACACAGGCTCAGACATAGCCTCCACAGGCTCGGACACCAGCTCAGACACAGGCTCAGACATAGGCTCAGACACAGGCTCAGACACAGGCTCAGACATAGCCTCCACAGGCTCGGACACCGGCTCAGACACAGGCTCAGACACAGGCTCAGACACAGGCTCAGACATAGGCTCAGACACAGGCTCAGACACAGGCTCAGACACAGGCTCAGACACAGGCTCAGACACCGGCTCAGACACCGGCTCAGACACAGGCTCAGACATAGCCTCCACAGGCTCGGACACCAGCTCAGACATAGGCTCAGACACAGGCTCAGACACAGGCTCAGACACCAGCTCAGACACAGGCTCAGACACAGGCTCAGACACCGGCTCAGACACAGGCTCAGACACAGGCTCAGACACAGGCTCAGACATAGGCTCAGACACAGGCTCAGACAGCCAGCCTCAGACACCAGCTCAGACACAGGCTCAGACACAGGCTCAGACACCGGCTCAGACACAGGCTCAGACACAGGCTCAGACACAGGCTCAGACACAGGCTCAGACATAGGCTCAGACACAGGCTCAGACACAGGCTCAGACACAGGCTCAGACACCGGCTCAGACACAGGCTCAGACACAGGCTCAGACACAGGCTCAGACATAGCCTCCACAGGCTCGGACACCAGCTCAGACACCGGCTCAGACACAGGCTCAGACACAGGCTCAGACACCGGCTCAGACACAGGCTCAGACACAGGCTCAGACACAGGCTCAGACACAGGCTCAGACATAGCCTCCACAGGCTCGGACACCAGCTCAGACACCGGCTCAGACACAGGCTCAGACATAGGCTCAGACACAGGCTCAGACACCAGCTCAGACACAGGCTCAGACACCGGCTCAGACACAGGCTCAGACACAGGCTCAGACACAGGCTCAGACACAGGCTCAGACACCGGCTCAGACACAGGCTCAGACACAGGCTCAGACACCGGCTCAGACACAGGCTCAGACACCGGCTCAGACACAGGCTCAGACACAGGCTCAGACACCGGCTCAGACACCGACACAGGCTCAGACACAGGCTCAGATGTGGAGCTCCTCCATGATGACTCTGTGCCTGCTTTAATGGCTCCCTCCATGGTATTCCCATCTTTTTAAAGACCCCCTGGCTCCCCTACCATGTTCATTATATTTACTTTTGCTATATTTATTTATTAAAATCTGAGCAACTTGATGTCAGTGAGTGAGTGGGCTTTATGCTTTAACCCGTGTGCTCAGAGCAAACAGCCTCTCATTTCACAGTGATGCATTTGTGATGGAAGTGACTCCATGCAGACTTTGTCTAAAGACAGTTTTGTAGCTTCTAACTCTGGCCTGCTGCTGTTGTTTTTTTATTTTTTATTTTTATTTTTATTTTTTTGAGACAAGGTTTCTCTGTGTAGCCTTGGCTGTCCTGGACTCACTTTGTAGACCAGGCTGGTCTACACAAAGACCCACCTGCCTCTGCCTCCCAAGTGCTGGGATCAAAGGCGTGCATCACCACTACCTGGCAATACAGGGATTTTTAAAAGACCTATTTTTATTGTGTGTGTATGAATGTTTGTCACATGTACACATGTGTACTGGATGTGTGCCTGGTGTCTGCATAGGCCAGAAGATGGCATCAGATCCCATGGAACTGAAGTTACAGATGATTGTGAGCTGTGGGTGGATACTGGGAACTGAATTCCTATCCTCTGGTGAGTGCTTGTTACTGCTGGACCAAAGCCTTGCCGTGAACCTATGTGTTCTCTGTGACTGGTTCAGTGGATCCAGCTGAGATGCTATGTCACTCAGAGCCTGAGATGATGACTGTTTGGCCTTTTATAGGAAATGTTGTCCCATCCTTTTGTTTTTTCCAATTAAGTGTGTGTGTGTGTGTGTGTGTGTGTGTGTGTGTGTGTGTGTGTGCAGGCACACACTCACAAGCCATTTGGAGATCAGAGGACAACTTTCAACTTTCAAGAGTCAGTTCTCACCTTTCACCGTGACTTTGGGGATCAAACTCAGGTCACCAAGCTTGAGTAGCGAGCTCTTTAACCCCCTGAGCCATCCTGTTGGCCTGACTCATCTCTGTTGTGCAGACAGGGGCTGTGTTTGTCCTGGAGTGAGCCTAGTGGCTCTAGGTATGAGGTGTGCACACCAAGTGGAACTATTGCCGAGAAGCCTCTGGGTGTTCACGGAGCACTTTCCTGGGAGGATGCGGACTGAGCTTGCAGCCTGGGCCTTGCCTCCGCCTCCGGCATGGTGCTGTTGGTGGAGAAAGCTGGGTGACTACACCTTGCTTCTCCCTACAGTGATAACCGAGATGCCCAACATGCCCTAGAGCGAGACATCGAGGACAAGAGCTCGACACAATGTATCGATGAGAAGTGTTTTAACCTAAGAAACACATCCGACAGCATCTGCTTCTTCTATGGCATGGAGAAGTTTGACGGAATGTAAGTACCAAGTGCTCTCTCTTTGTCCAGCAGGAGTAAAGGGCAAGAGGCATAAAGGGTGTTGTGTGCCAGCCAAGTGACCTTTGAATGGGATCCTCTGTTGCAAGGGGCAGGATCTTAATTTGGCCAACAGGTTAAGATAAAAATTCACAGGAAATCTGTAGGAGAGAGCCAGAGCCAAGCAGAAGGCTAGAGGGAGGGGTCTGCAAGTCATCAGGAGCCGAGGAGTGGGTGTGACTGATCTGTGTCCTGGGAGTCTCTGCCCTTACCCTGCAGCCCACATTACCATCTTTTCATCCTTGGTCCACCCTTCCCAAGATCCCAGTTATGTGATTGGCATAGCTGAGAGTCCCAGGGCCACAGTGCCAGGGTATGCTGGGAATACCACCATTGGGAGTTACACCAAAGCATAAAACATAATGTCGGTCGCCAACAAGAGCAGGGATTCCATTCAGTAGTGTCCATCAGCACTGTGATGTGTGGGAGAGAGGGTAATGTCCACTGCACTGTGAGGTGTGGGAGAGAGGGTAGTGTCCACTGCACTGTGAGGTGTGGGAGAGAGGATAGTGTCCACCAGCTCCGTGAGGTGTGGGAGAGAGGGTAGGTTCTTGGGGACTGGAAATAAGGCTTTAGTGCTTGCCTAGCATGTATGAAGCCAAAGTTTAGTTCTCAGCACACACACACACACACACACACACACACACACACACACACACACACACACCACACCACACCATGTCTGGAACCGTGAAGAGACCAGATGCTACAATGTTGCTATAGGGTCTTGTTCAGTCTTTGATTTTGGTCTTTTTGAGACAATTCACAGTTCTCCCACCTCAGCCCTCTAAGATCCCACCATGACATCTGTTTTTTCAGTACATTCATACAAACTTACGATAAGGATTGGCTTATAAATGAGGCTCGGGCAAAGGTTAACAGTAGCCATGAATAAAACAGAATGATCACAGCAGTATATTGCAGTGGAAGATATTGAAAACTCATGAACTGGGGTGGGCAAGATGGCTTAAGGGGTGAGACTGCTGCCAAGCCTGATGACCCAAGTTTGTTCCTCAGGAGGCACACTGAGGAGGGAGAGAATCAGTCTCTGCGGGCTGTCCCCTGACTCCACCACGCACACACCAAACTGAATAAGTAAATGATGTAATCTCATTAAAAAGTATTGAAACAAGGAAAAACAAAATGTATGAATTGTTTATTTCTGGAAGTCCCCATGTGGTGTTTTCATATCTCAGTTGAATTCAGTAGTTGAAGTGCAGACCTGACTCTGTCACTGTCAACAGCTTTTAAATTCCTTCCAGGGACACACCTGAGTGTGTGAACATCAGCTGTCTTTACTATTCTTTCCTCCTCTGGATATGAGTAGCCCTAGGGACCTAGGTGCTGTCACACTTACTCATGGCTCCATTGCTAATGCTTAGAATAAGGCTTGGCCCCTGGTGGACCTTCAGAGTATGATTGGGACATGGGTGTGGCTCGGCATCAGAGCACTTGCCTAGCCCGTGCGATGCTCTGGGTTCGGTTCTGGTACGGCAAAACCAAAAGAAAAAACACTAAACCAACACAAAACCACAACAATAGCAGAACTAGGTCCCTCATCTGTTGAGCAAACAGGCTAGTTAGTGGCACAGCCACATGCTTGTCACTGAGTTGGGGGCCTTGAGCCAGTCTGGGCCCTACTGCCTGCTTCTTGGCCTGGTTATGTTTTTGTTGGCAGTAGGAGGGCAAAGCTCCTTTGCACCACCACCTGCCCCATCCATTCCCAAGTGCCTATTGAAACTCATAAGCCCCTTCGGCTGCATCTGTGCCCTGTAAAAGAGGGATGGACCAGAGCTGCTATCCTTAACACAGACGTTTGTGGTCATTGAGGCTGTGCTGGGAGCTCCTGAAAAGCGAAGAATGGAGGCCAGACTTATCCTCCGGCGCACAGAAGCATCAAAGAGCCACATGCTAAGGTTGAGGAGCCCCTGAACGCAGAGTCCCCAGGACCTGTCAGCAGCTGCCCAGTCCCCACCTGACCACAGCTTGCCCTGGACTTTTGCAGGGTCTCTGTCCCTGAAACCTGGTCCAAATTCAGCAATGACAACATCCGGCACTCTCAGAACATGCGAGCCAACTCCATCCGCCTGCGAGAGGAGGCAGATCACCTGTTCGAGACCTTGTCAGACCAGATGTGGAGGCAGTTCACCAACACCAACCTGGCCTTCAATGCTCGCATCTCTGAGGAGACAGATGTGAAGAACAAGCTGCAGACACAGCTGGCTAAGGTAAGCAGGTGGTGCACCCAGGTGCTGCATCCAGGTGGTGTGTCCAGGTGGTGCATCCAGGTGCTGTGTCCAGGTGCTGCATCCAGGTGGTGCATCCAGGTGCTGTGTCCAGGTGCTGCATCCAGGTGGTGCATCCAAGTGCTGTGTCCAGGTGATGCATCCAGGTGGTGCATCCAGGTGCTACATCCAGGTGGTGCATCCAGGTGCTGCGTCCAGGTGCTGCATCCAGGTGGTGCATCCAGGTGGTGCATCCAGGTGCTGCGTCCAGGTGCTGCATCCAGGTGGTGCATGCAGGCGGTGCATGCAGGTGGTGCATCCAGGTGCTACGTCCACTCTTGTGCGCTGCTGCCTGTCCAATCCAGAAGAGGCCATGAGCTTCCTAGGCAATTGTGGCTTTGATGATGGAAACTAGAGCTTTGGCTACAGAGGTAGCACCCAGGGCACTGCTAAGGCTCCTGGCACCCTTCCTTCTCTGTCTGAAGAGCATGTAGCTGAGTATGAACAGGACATCACTGTCCCTGAGGGTTCCAGCACAATCTGTCTGCCACCGCAGCACATTTAAAAAGACAACTTTTGGCTTTCAAAGGCTTTTCCGTGACATAATGTCCCCCTGCAGAGGGGTGGTTGTGCTTTCTGAGTTAGAGGATAGCCCAAGGCTGTGTACCATCTCCTCCTCTTCCAAGACAACACACCTTCTGCTTACTTTGTAACTGGCCCACAATATGCCAATTCACACCCCTGGGGTACCCTTCCTGCATGGACCTGATTAGCTCTACTCAACACAAATGTGGACTGCACCCTGGCTGCTGAAGGCCACACTGGGCACTTGGAATAAAGGGAGGGGGGGCCTTCCAAACGTGCTACCTATCTGCAGGGGAACAGTCGTGGGTGTGGAATTTACACAGAGGTGATTTAGGGGTATGGGTCTTGTTGTAGTGTATGGGGAAGCTGGAAGGACTAGCCCTGAATCTCTGTTTGCAACAGCAGCTCTTTTTCTGTGCAGCTCTTTGTTGACGGTGTGGTGGGCTGCAGACAGAGCTTGAGGGAATTTGCCAGAGCAATTTATGCCCACCCACATCTGAACACATCTGGCCCAGGTGTGCAGACAAAATGAGTTTCTAGAAAATAATTGCAAGATTGTAATGAGGGAGGCAGCAGGGAATGAGTCAGAAGAGGGGGCCCTCCATGGATGCAACAGACAGATAGGGGTGTTTACAGCAAAAACAGTCTGAGGGGCAAGGGGGATGGCTCACTCAGCTGCCAAAGCACTTGCTGTACAAGTGAAGGCCTGAATCCAGTCTCCGGTACCCATGTAAAAAGACATACTCAACAGTGCGTGCCTACAGGCCCAACACGATGGAAGCAGAGGCAGGGCGATCCTGAGGTCACTGGCCAGTCATATTTCTGAGCTCTGGGTTCAGTGAGAGAAGCTGCCTCAAAAATTAGGGTGGGGAGCGATTGAGGAAGACCCCTGATGTCAACCTCTGGTCTCTACTTGCAGCTGAATTCAACAGGACGTTGCAGAAAGTAACCCATTAATATAGGGTTTCATACTCACCGGGGGAATGATCTAGGCCCTCCTCTGCTTTAAAGACTTAAAAAAAAAAATGTTGGGTGTGGTGGCACACACCTTTAATCCCTGTGCTTGGGAGGCAGAGGCAGGTGAATCTCTGAGTTTGAGGTCAGCCTGGTCTACAGAGTGAGTGCCGGGACAGACAGGGCTGTTCAGAGAAACCGTACTTTAAAAAAACCAAACCAAAACAAACAAACAAACAAAAAACCTTTATTTACAAAGCCGCTGATTACAGTGGGCCAGGCTTGGCTAGCAGGCTGTGCTTCTGTCCAAGCCCTGGAATTTAGTTCAATAGAGGATTCCTCTTTCCTGAACTCGCCTCTTACAATCACTTATCTTTGGGGTGCTGCAGAACTTGGGAGGTTTTTTGTTTTGTTTTGTTTTTTGTTTTTTAAATCTGACATCAGACTTTAGGATTTTAAAATTTGTGCTAAAGGCACTGAACCAAAAATCATGATAAAACACTATTTCAGAAAGCAAGATGCACTGGTGATGGGTCATTCACTGCTCTTAATCCCTCTACGCTTCATAGAGTGTGGACTCGGAGCCTGACCATTTGGGTACAAGTCCCTTATAACCTTGCACAATTTACCTCCTTTTTGAAAAATTTTGTGTCATTTATCTCCATCTCTTTCTCTGTGTGTGTGTGTATGTGTGCATGAGTGTGCATGTGCATGCATGTTTGCACAAATGTGTGTGTGTGTGTGTGTGTGTGTGTGTGTGTGTGTTTATGTACGGGCACCTGTTCCCTCCTTCCACTGTGGGATCTGAGGATTGAACTCAGGTCACCAGGCTTTTGTGGCAGTGCCTTTTCTCTCTAAGCCAGCTTGGTGCCCCAAACCTGTAACCTGTCCTGGGGCCTGGTCCTTAGGGGAGGACATTGAGGCTTTAGGCCATGTTTTGGGCAATGCTAAGAGAGGACCTAGAAACCATTCTGGGTGGAAGCAGTTGCTGGCCCCAGAGCCGGAGAAGATCCTGTGTAGGTGGTCTGAGTTCTCAGTCCTGGGATCCGACGTGTAGACAGCTCCCTCGCTAACATCCAGCTGTTCACTCAAGTGTGTTAGGGTGTAGCTCAGGGCAGGATGAGGAGAACAGATCCACAGATGCTCTATGAGGCGGATGTTGGGGCCTGCGACCCTGCTACAGCAAGTGCCTGCTTGAGACCAGGCACAATGGCTCACTCCATTGTATGATGCTTGAGTGATCCCAGCACTCGGGAAGGAGAGTCAAAGGGATCAGAGATTCGAGGTCATCCTCAGGCTACACAGGGTATTGGAGGCTAGCCTGGGCTAATGAGACCCTGTCTTAACAACAACAACGTGCTTAGTCTAAAGGTGTTGAGGGAAGATCCTTTCAGGCAAGATGACATTAGATGTGTTTTGCTAAGGGACCGCTAGTATGCGTGAGCAGACAGTAAGTGTGTGCTTGGTCTCTTCTTCCATCCTTCAGCAGCTCTCTCCGGGTGCAGGCAGGGCACAGTGCCAACTAGGTCCCAGCAGCACATTTTTGCCTTTGTCTCAGTTTAATGCCTTGCTAATGTTCTTCCCACGTGCAGCAACGCTGTCTGATTTACACCAATGATAGGGACAGAAAGTTTTAGTTTTAAAACAAACGCTCTTTTTTTTTTTCTCTCCAAAGTGAAGTTGAGCTGAGGGTGGAGACTCACACCTATAACCCCCCCATGTATGGGAGGCTGAGGCAGGTGGATTGCTGTGAGTTCAAGCCCAGCTTGGTGTACAGAGTGAGACCCCTTTTCAAAACAACACTAAACCCACAAAACCAAAACACTTAGAGTAAGGAAATGGCTTGTGGTTAAAGGCCATCAAGCCTGCGGACTGGAGTTCCGTCTCCAGGCCCCAAAGGGCAGAAGAAAGAGAATTGAACTTTGAAGCTGCCTTCTGATCTCCACATGAGCTGGCTGTGGCGTATGCATCTGTCACCACCCCCCCCACACACACACAAACAAATACAATTAAAGATATAATAATAAAAAAAGCCTAACAACAGTGACATATAAAATAAACTGAATGGATTTGGAGAAAGATTAAGCTAACCCTGCTCTGACTTGTACACAGTAAGGCAAAAATGGAGGCCCAGTGGGAATAGGGGCTGCAGACCTGCACTTACCTGGAGCCAGTGGGAGGGGCCTGGGAATCAGCATTCTGAATGAGCTCCCAGCCTGCCACTGCTGCTCTCCATGGGAAGATCAGAAGCAATATGTGTTGGCCAGGATGGACATCTGGCCAAGCAGCTGTCTTCTTCCCTCCCTTCACCGCCCCCTCTCTCTTCCTTGGGGGGCCAAGCCAGTCCTTCCTGACCTAGCCTAATTTGTGCAGAGATGTGAAATGCCCCTGTCGGGTTTGGCCTCCAGGGGACATGTAGCAGCCTTTAGATCCAATATCACTTCCCTCAGAGATGTGGCATCGGCATCGGGAGGTGAGCACCAAGAGGAGCCAGACAGGCCAGAAGCCCAGCCTCCGTCAGGCTGAGAGAGATAGGCCTGTTTGCCTGCTGGCTTTCGAAGGTTCCTTTCCGGAAGACAGTGTTGTGGATTGCCTATTGTCAGGGGACACACAGAGGCATGAGACAGATAGGTGTAACCATCACTGAGGGGAAAAGGTAAATGATTTTTTTTCCTCTTGGAGATACATTGTATAGCCTAGGCTGCCTAGAACTTGCTATGTAGCCCAGGCTGGCCTCAAACTATGATCTTCGATTCCCAATGCTAGAACTCTGGGCACGCACCACAGGCAGGCTTGTGTGATTTCTTCCTTTTTCTTTTCTTTTTTTTTTCCCCAGAAGTTCATATAAGCACAATATTTACACCATTCTGCCCCCTCCCTAAGGTGGTTATTTTTCATAGCTCATTACAGCCCCATTTGCTGAGTCACACCCATTTGCTTTGGTCCCACACCCAGCTGCATGCCCACACCTGCACTTGGATATCTTTTTTCTATGTGTATGTGTGCTGTGTGCTGTGTGTGTGTGTGTGTATGTGTGTGTGTGTGTGTGTGTGTGTGTGTGTGTGTGGTGTCTGTGTGATGTATCTGTGTGTGTGTGGTGCATGTGTGTGTGGTGTGGGGTGTGTGTGTGTGTGTGTGTGTGTGTGTGTACATGTATAAGCCAGAGATGTCTTTCTCAATCACTCTCTACCTTACATTTCTCATCAAACCTGAAGCTCACTTATTCAGCCAGACTAGCTTGTCTCCTGGTTTCCCAGCACTGGAATTAGAGTCATTCCTTGGGAGCTGGGGATCCTAACTCAGTTCTTCACGCTTGTGGGCAGCCATTTTATCTGTGGAGCCACTCCAGGCTTGCACTTGATTTTTTGGTTTTTGGTTTTTTTTGGGGGCAGGGTTTCTCTGTGTAGCCTTGGCTGTCCTAGACTCACTTTGTAGACCAGGCTGGCCTCGAACTCACAGCGATCCGCCTGCCTCTGCCTCCTGAGTGCTGGGATTAAAGGTGTGCGCCACCACACCCGGCTCAGGCTTGCACTTGAATTTCCAAGAGGCTTCTTCTTAACAGGCTCAAACCACACCCCCGGGACCTCAGCCTCTTGCTTGTTCCGCTGAGTGTCTCCCCTGTCAGTTTAGTAGCTCTGACCTCCTGATGATGCTAGGGCTTTCCTGGGCCTTCAAGTCCCTAATGCTCACCTGCAAGCTTTAGAGTCCTTCTGGCTGCTTCTCTCTCCCACCGTGCACGCACTCCACTGCCAAACCTACTCTCACTCCGGCTCATACAGTCCTCTGTCCCCCACCCTGAAGAAAGGAACACCTCCCTGTCTTGCCTGGGTTATTGCTGTGGCCTCAAACCCCACCCCCTTGTACTTCTGAGATCACACCCCTTTGTGTTTCAAACCCCAGAGTCTACTGGTTGACTGGCCACTGGTTTAAAGGGACTTGAAGCCATGAGCAGGTGACTACACAGCAGGGAGAAAGCATTCAGTGGTGTTTGATTCTTCAGGGAGGGCTGAGGATGGAGCTCAGTTGGCAGAATGTCTTCTGCCTGCCATGCGCGATTCAGTCACCAGTAACGTATAGACCTGGCCCAGGGGTACATGCCTGTAATTCTGCCACTGTGGAGGTGGAGACAGGGAGTTAGAAGTTTGAGGTCTTCCTCAGTTGTATTAAAAAAAAAAAAAAGAAAAGGAAGAAGGGAGGAAGGAAGGAAATAAAAAAGAGAAGGACAAAGGGAGGGAAGGAGGGAGGGAGGAAGAGAAGAGGGATGGATGGAGGAAGAAAGTTACTAGTTATGGAAAGAGTTTAGCCAGACCACAGAGGGCTGTGGGTCTAAACCCTACAAGGCTTTCTTTTCTGCTGAAGTCTTTGGCACTTTGACTTCCAAAGGGCTGTTAGCGTCAGCAACACTACCTCTTTGGATGGGAACTGGCAGGAAAGTGAAGAGTCTGAGGGCTGACAGTCATGGGGAGCCAAGGCCCCAGCTCCAGCCATTGGCCTCTGTTTGACAGTGAGGTTTCTGTGGAGGGGAAATGCTTTTGTGCTTTGCAAGCAGCCGGATTCCTTCCAGCACTGGGGCGAGAGGCCAAGCTACTGATGGCTGCCTTCTGAGTCTGGTGGAGTCCTAGGAAGCAGACTTGCTGGCCTGGCCCTGCCTGGCCCTCAACACCCCACTCAGTGTGAGATAAGAGAGTCTCAGCTCTAAACATGGTAGAAAAGAGTGGGGAGATAGCTCAGTGGTTAGAGCATGGGCTGCTCTTCCAGAGAACTTGGGCTCAAGTTCCAGCACCCACATCAGTGGTTCACAAACACTTGTAAGTCCAGTCTTAACGGATGTTCGCACCATCCTCAGGTCTCTTTGGGTTGTGCATACATTCAGGCAAAACACCTATGCACACAAAGTTTAAAACATAAAACTGTAGAAAGGCTAACTTGTGTGCGGATAAGCAGAGCGACTAAGTCTGATGCACCTGCCTCAATTTGGGTCCAGCCAAGGGATTTTGCAAATTAGTTTTAGAGTTACAGACTCCTGGGCCATAAGAAGGGACTGAGGAGATGGCTCAGTGGATAAACACTTACTGTGCAAGCACGAGGATCGGGGTTCGGACCTTCAGCCCCACATAACAAGTTGGCAGGCACAGTGGACCACCTGTAATCCCAGCACTTGGGAAGCAGAGGCAGGCTCTCCAAAGCAAGCTCGCTACCTATACTCGCTGGAGAGCTGGAGAACTCTGGCTTCTGTGAGAGACTCGACCATAATAAATGAAGTGGAGAGCAATCAAAGAAGCCATCTAGGAGAAGAAGGAAGGAAGTGGAGGAGGAGGAGGATGTCGGCGATGATGATGGTGATGATGATGATGATGACAATGATGACAATGACGACGACGACGACAACGACGACGACAATGACAACAACGGTGACAGGAAGGAACAAACACTCTTAAGAGCTGTGCAGAATGGGAAGTCAGAGAATATGCATGACGGGCAGGCGACCGATGGGCTGTGTTGGAGGAATGAAGACGGCCAGCTCTGCCTCCAGGGATCTCATTGAGTTGGTGTCTTTATTCCGTTTCTATTGCTGTGAAGAGACACCATAACCAAGGCAACTTCTGAAAGAAAATGGTTAACTGGGACCTTGCTTACAGTGTCAGAGGGTTGGCCCATGATCATTATGGTGGGGAGCAAGGCAGGGAGGCGGGTGTGGCTCTGCATCAGTAACGAAGATCCAGATCCACAAGTTGGAGGGAGAGAGAGAGAGAGAGAGAGAGAGAGAGAGAGAGAGAGAGAGAGAGAGGGAGAGGGAGAGAGAGAGAGGGAGAGAGAGAGAGACAGAGACAGAGACAGAGACAGAGAGAGAGAGAGAGAGAGAGACAGACAGACAGAGAGAGAGACAGAGAGAGAGAGAGAGAGAGGAGAGAGAACTGGCATGAGCTTTTTGGAATCTCGAAGCTCACCCCCACTGCACACCTCCCCCAACAAGGCCACACCTAATCCTAAGTAGTCCACCAACTGGGAACCATACTTTCAAATACAAGCCATGGTGGCCGTTCTGATTCAAACCATCACAGTTGGTTGGGTACAGTCTTCCATAGTCCTTTCAAAAATTCCCAGGTATGAGAGCCGGGCATGGTACGCTTACATTTAATCCCAGCACTCAGGGAGACATTGGCAGGTGGATCTCTGTGAATTCGAGGCCAGCCTGGTCTACAAAGAGAGTTCCAGGGCAGCCAGGGCTGTTACACAGAGAAGCCCTGTCTTGAAAAAACAAAAACAAAAGCAAAGTTCCCGGGGATGTGGCTCAGTTGTTAGGGCTCTTGCCTGGTGTGCATGAAACCCTGGGTTTGATCCCCAGTGCTGCAAAAAATTTAGACTGTGTGTATGTGTGTGTGTGTGTGTGTGTGTGTGTGTGTGTACACTTCCACACTTGTAATCCTAGCAGTTGGGAGAACAAGAAGTTCAAGGCTATTCTCTGCTATGTGTAATGAGTTGAGACCATCTTAGGTAGTGTGAGACCCTGAAGAGATAGAAAGAGCTAGAAGATAGATAGATAGATAGATAGATAGATAGATAAATGAGACAGAAGAGGGAGGGAGGGAGATGAGAGAAAAGAAAAATATGTTAAGAAAATCTCCTTGAAAGCTTCAGATAGTGGGTTTCTGAAAATCTACTCCTGCGCAGTTTAAGTACCCTGCCCCATTACTTTTTTGTTTTTCCAGTTGTTTATTGGTGGAAGTCAGAGAAGAACTGGTGCAGGTCAGTTCTCTGCTCCCACCCTGCAGGCTTGCTTGTAAGCACCGTTACCTACTAACCCCTCTGGTAGGTTCCACTCCAACTCCAGGGTCGAGCAGGGGTTTCAGGACCCTTGCTCCAACAGCCTACAAGCGTGCTTCCCTGGCATGTTGTGGTCAGGGCTGGCTCGCAGCCGAACATCTGAGCAACCATTTGCAGCCCAAATTTACCCCTGGCAGTGCCTGTCAGAGTTTGGAGACATTTGTTTTGTCACAGTTGCTGAAGGTGTCCTGCTCTATCACACCCCCACCCTTACGCCACCCCACCACTCCCACTCCCACTCTAGGTCTCTCACTGAACATGGTGGCACTGAGACGAGTCCCTGCCATTGTGCCTGGGTCCTTCTCTCTCTCCATTTTGCTCCTGGGCTTGAGTGAAAAAAAAAAATGTCCCACTATTTGACCCCTCCCCCAAATGATTCCAGGCTTCTTGCCCCTTCTTGAGGCTGAGGAGTTTGTTTGGATCGAGCCAGGCATCTCCTTGGAAATCGCTGGCTTCGTGCAAGTTGGGAAAACAATAAATTTGCAAGGTTGCACAAAGCTGGTGGAGGTTGGCTGCCAGCTGGAGCTAAATTCATCCTCTCTCCACATCAAAACTCAGTCCCTGGCCTTGGAGGAGGCTGCTGCTGTCACAAGACGAGATGCAGGCAGCTCTGCCAGAAAGCACCCTCCCCCTTCAAAGCCATCGCGGTGGCCCCTGTTCCAGCAGGGAAGAATCACGCAGCAAGGTCCCTTTGCGTCTGTCTCTGGCTATTGGGATTTCTGCCTGCCACACTGTACAGGGCCAGACCATCCGTGGCCCCCAAGATGGAACCGGGGGCTTTGTGTGTGCTCTGCAAGCGCTCTGCCCGTGAATTACATACACCCTCTTGCTGTGAGGAGCTTTCTGACATGACAGGTGGCTGCCTACCAGGTGCTGGTGTTTCCTCCCTCTGGAAACAGGAAGAGAAAGCAGAGACTCCTCAACCTTGTCACTGTTGCCAAGGTACAGATGGAGAAACTGAGGCTGGGAGAAGTTCAGGATTTGCCAGAGATCACACGCAGTGGAGGTGGTGCCCACTTAGGAACAGTTTATTGGCTCCAAGGCCTCTCTTCTAGAAAGTTCCTTTGGGTTTTGCTGGGTGGGCAAGCGGCAATGGTACTGGTCCCAGCCCCGTCTCATGCTGCAGTCTGTGAGTTATCAATCCCTTCCCGGCTCCACCTTTCAGATGTTCTCTTATTCTTTCCACCTCTGTCCTTCCCGTTCCTTCAGATCCCAGTCTCATCCCTCCGTCTTGCAAACTTAACTCAAGATTGGTCTCAAAGCACACATCAGCCCCAGCTGTTATCCTTGGACACGCAGGCAAATCACCTGAGAGCCTCGTTGGCATGCAGATCCTGTTAGCAGGTGTAGGCTGGGGCCAGGCAGCCTGCCCTTTCCAGCAAGCTCTCAGACTTCAGTGGTCTCTGGCCCACACTTTGAGTTGCAAGGCTCCAGAGCAGTGATTCTCAACCTGTGGGTCGTGACCCCTTTGGTTAACCTCTGTCTCCAAAACCATATTACAATTCATTAACAGTAGCAAAATTATAGTTCTGAAATAGCGCTGGATGGTGGTGGCGCATGCCTTTAATCCCAGCACTCAAGAGGCAGAGGCAGGTGGATTTCTATGAGTTCGAGGCCAGCCTGTTCTACAGAGAGAGTTCTAGGACAGCTGTTACATGGAGAAACCCTGTCTCAAAAAACCAAAAAAAAAAAAAAAAAGGCAAAAAAGCAATTTATGGCTCGGGGCCCGGGGGTGGTTACCACACCATGAGGACCTGTATTAAGGGGGTACAGCATTAGGAAGGTTGAGAGCCCTGAGCCCCAGAAGCCTGAGGAGCAGCAGCTCTGTGCCACTGAGGGGTCAGGACTCCCTTCGTGATGGTTTGTAGTGAAAGAATTACAAACAGGCCTAGGGCTAACTTCTGGCCCCTATCTGGTTGTACAAGTAAAGTTTTAGTAGAACACAGCCACACCCATCTCCACACAATCTGGCAGCCCTTACACTGCAAAGGCCAAGTGGAGCCATCTGGAGAGGGCCGACTTATTAAAAAAAATACATGTGGTGGTGCATATTTGTAGTCTCAGTACTTGGAAGACTGAGGCAGGAGGATCACCATGAGTTCTAGGTGAGCCTAGGCTACAGAGTTGAGATGCTGTCTCAAGAGATGGCACAGTGGGCAAAAACACTGGCTAGACAAGCCCAGCAAGCCTGAGTTTGATTCTGAGATCTCAAGATGGAAGGAGAGAGCTTGACTCCCAGACCCAGAGCCGTGCTATCTTGGGCTAGCTTGAATCCCCTTACTACTGTTCACTGTGCACCTCTTGTCTGACCTACCATCCTGTAGCCGTAGCCGGCAGGTGGAACCTTTGGAATGGACCTCTGTAGAAGCAAACCTCTAGCATCTACAGTGGTCATCAAGCAGCACCTGCAACCTACAGGGGAAGTTCCCCACTCCACTGCGACCTGCCAACCTGGTGTCCCCAGCAACGAATTTGGGGAATTCGTGACTGTTTTATCCTATGATTATGAAAAGTCATTTCTTTCACTACGCGACTTGAATTCGAGGTCCTCTGTCCATGGTCACTGCATATTTAGCTCAGAGTAAACTGTACCTTATTCCCCGCAAGTAAGAACTGGATTTGTGCTACCAGTAAAAAAACGCACTTGCGTCTCCAGGCAAGGACCTGTGGTGCATGCAGATGTGGGCCTCAGAGCTAACGAGGAGAAAGAACCCACCTTTTCTCTGTACTTTTATGCAATTTGGGTTTTGATGGATGAGATGAGGCCCACTAGGCATACCCACTGGGCATTGATCCTGGTGGACTGTCTTCTAGAATTCACTCCCAGATATATCCTGCCGTGTTTTCACCAGCTCTCTGAACACACAGGAATTAACCACCCCTCACACTATCTCATTTCGTTCCTCATCACGACTTAGTGGCCTATTGTAATTCTGCCAGTCTAAAAAACAAAAGAAAACGTACCCTGCTGTCTCTGGCAACTAGGAAGAGCTCTGCAGAGGTTGAGTAAAGATTGCATTCAGCTCAGAGAAGCTAAGAACCTCTCCAGGTCGCACAGCAAGTAAGAACAGTAGCTGGTCTATGAAGCCGCGTGTGGTGGCAACACTGCACAGTTTCAGGGAGATGCGCAGCACAGGGGAGGCTTAGGACACACCCTTCCTGGCCTCCTTGTTTTGAGTGGCAGGCACCCTGCCTCGTAGGGATGCAGAGGAGGGAAACAGGACCCTCTCCCCTCACTACCCTTCATCATCTGAATTCCCACTGCCAGCGAGGGCAGGGAAGGCTTGGCAGCTGCCTGACCCAGTATGCCAAGACTCCACCCATGGGGTGACCCCATGGGCCCAATCCCCAGAGGCCCCGCCCAGTCTCTGGGGTGAGCCAAACTGTGCCCTGAGCCTCTTTCCTGAGCTTTGTGGGAACAGAAGGATGAACATTCCAGGGAAGCCCCTCAGAGCCTGGGGCTGTGTGTGTGTGTGTGTGTGTGTGTGTGTGTGTGTGTGTGCTTGAGTGAGTGTGTGGTATAACCAGCGCCCTCTGGGGGGTGTGGAAAGAGAAGCGGTCTTTCCTGAGGGCATCCATCTCTGCTCTGAGTGTGGCTGTAGAGCAGGCCTTGCCCCGTCTGTGTCTTCAAGAAAGCGGCTCACTTTTGCTGAAGTTTTAAAGCATTGTTTAATGGGGTACATAGGAAACAACCTAGGCGAACTAGCCGCAGCCTGAGGGAGGTGGATGAAGTGAGCCTGCCTGTCTGTATCTGAGAAAGAATTCCTCCGACAGAGGGGTCAGCTCAGCTCTTGCAAAGGCCCCATGATAAATGCCTGCTTGAATTTCTTTGTTCTTGTTGAGAGAACAGCTTTCAGCACTTAGTCTGGGCGGGACCTTGACTTGTGACCCTCTGGAGTTCTGGGATGGCAGATGCGCCACACCCTGCAACCTGCTGCATTTGATATAAATGCGGGGGATGTCACAGCTCTGGGGACAGGTGTGGGGTGGCTTCAAAGGCGGTAGAGTGTTTGAGACACTCACTCTGTGTAGGTGGGCACATATTACATGTGGTTAGTAAGTACCTGCAACTTGAGGCTCTGAATCAGGAGCATGTGCCAACTTGCCCAGGCTCTCTCTCCTCTCCAGAGGCCTCCTGGGCTCCCAGCTTCCTGCCTGGGGTGTCTGCAGAGTCCGAGCCTCAGAAGAAAGAGCTCTGGCCCAGCAGCTCTGGGCCTGGGGCTGGGGGGGTCCAAAGTTGTCCATATATCTCTCCCAGAAACCTGCAAATGTGGGGTGTGGCCATCTGCCTGTTCCAGTTCCCTTGTGGGAGGCACCTGTGGGTCCTCATGCACAAATCTTAAATAGATGTGATTACCTTGCTTGGGACCCTGCTGCGGCAGACAGCCTGGGCTTAATACCACATTCCCTCCTGCAGCAAAGCAATTAACACCCCGCCCGCTTCCTGTCACCCTCCACCTCCTGGTCCTGCACTTATAAGAACCCAGGGGCTCTTCTGTGAGTCCCAGGATTCTGTGAGGTTTCCTAGCCACAGGGTCAGGACCTCAGTGTGGCAGAGCTGTTGAGTTCACAGAGCATTTCCCAGTGTTCAGACTGACTTTTACCGTTTAGATAATATTTTTCCCCTTAAACTATAGACTTTTTAATTTTATTTATTTATTTAGGTTTTTTGAGACTGGGCTTCTCTGTGTACCCTGACTGTCCTGGACTTGCTTTGTAGACCAAGCTGGCCTCAAACTCACAGCGATCCACCTGCCTCTGCCCTGGCCAGCCCATACTGTTGTTTGCCTTGCAGCCTGTGGGGAATCACAGGCCACAGACTTTTGGAGGCTAGCTCTCCCACTGGGGAATCTGGAGACACGCAGGATTCTGGAGACACGCAGGATTCCAGAGCTTGAGCAGGGGTTGGAATTCAGTGGAACTTGTGGCAGGCTAGATAAGAGGCTGTGGGGAACATGTTTTTTTGGCAGCAGGAACACCCACCTGGGCCTGGGCAGATAGATGTGCCCCGGGGTATGAATCATCAGTGGGCTGCAGCAGAAGGTTCTGGAAAACCCCAATGTTTTGGAAAAACCACAGACAGGTCTGATCAAGACGAGCAGCCAGGAGGGGCAAAGGTGTGTGAAAGAAAGAAGCAACCATGGGCCCAGAAGGGAACAGGAGGAAAGGGATTCCACACACCCTCCTGTCCTCACACCCTCCTGTCCTTACACCCTTGTCCCATGTCACCACCACTGCAACTCCACCTGGACTCCATCCCTGCTTTATGTTCACATGAAAAGGACTTCCAGATTCATTCACCCAGCCACTTTGCAATTTTGCCACACCCACCTGTACTGTTAACTGCTGTACACCTCAGTTGAAATAAAGTCACCTCAATCTTGAAATTATAATTTATTTAGAAGTGACAGTTTATGGACCAGGTGAACTAGCACATGCTTATAATCCTAGCTCTCTGAAGGCTGAGGCAGGAGGGTTGTCTTGAGTTTGAGGGCAGCCTGGGCTACATAATGAGGTTGTCTTTTTTTAAAAAATCAGTAAGGAGAGGGCGTGGTGGCACATGCTTTTAATCCAAGCACTAGGGAGGCAGAGGCAGGGGGATTGCTGTGAGTTGGAGGCCAGCCTGGTCTACAAAGTGAGTTCAGGAGAGCCAGGGCTACACAAGGAAACTCTATCTCAAACAACAAAAAAAACAAACCAAAAAAAAAAAAAAAAACCAAACAAACAAAAAAAGAGAAAAGAAAAGAAAGAAGGAAAGAAAGAAAGAAAAAATCAATAAGGAAGGCTGCACAGTGGCATGCATATGCCTGTGGTCCAGCACTCCAGATCCTGTTGCAGGAGGGTTGTGAGTCCGAGGTTTACCTTGGCTCTATACTAAGACCTTGCTTAAAATAACAATAGAGAAGAGGAAGTCACTGGCAACAGATACAGACTTCCAGGCCCACTGTCATTCATGTAGTCCATCTACTTACTGAGTGGGCTTCTCAACTTTGCAAACGAAAGCATATGCCTGAAGGTCAGAGTATGCCAGTTTTGAATATCAGAGTGTGCCATGCCATAACCGGGGCAGGTCTTGGACTGTTTGGGCTGTTTTAAGTAGCAAAGACTCGGTACTTTATAAATAGTGGATTTTTCTCGGGGGGGAGGGGGGAGCAGAGGCACACACTTGGATTCCCAGCCTTTGGGAGGCCGAAACAGGAGGGTTATGAGCTCCAGGCTAGCCCTGATACATAGTAAGGCCCTATTTCAAAGAAAAGCAAATAAACAAAATCACACCTGGACAATGAAAGTCACAATTCAATATCTCCACTACCAGAGAGACAGCCTGGCAGGGGTCTGGTGGATTCCGTTGGTTTCTTGTTGGTTTTTTTGGTTTTGTTTTGTTTTGTTGGATGACAGAAAGGTCTCCACCTCCTGACCTATTCAATTTCCAAATGCTCCACCTTCAACAGCCAGCAAACAGTGAGGGTTTACACACACACACACACACACACACACACACACACACACACACACACACACACTTTGTATATACAGACCTTGGAGAGTGGCAACATTCTGTCACTGTTGCAGGGCACACGCTACTGTGTATCTGGCATTCAGAGGTACCCAGGTGTCCTGTAGTGTAGCCGGTCACTCTTCTGATGAAGTAGGCTCCCGCTACCGGTTCCTGTGTCTTTCTAGTCCTCTTGGTTTGGCTGATGGGACTTTTCCTGCAGTGTTTTACTAGTAGTTTCTTTGGCTTTTATGCTCCTGGCTCATTAGACTGGCAGAGTAGGAACAGTGAACAGCCCTTCACGAGTTGGGTCTGGTTTCAAGATGGCAGCACACGAAAGGCAACATCTATACAATAAAGCTGGATTGAGCAGGGTCAAACTGCCGTGGTAGGGAGGCTATACGTATTTTTTTTCTTTAAGCATTGCTGAATCTCTGGCCACATGAAATCGGACTTTGTTGTGATAGGTAATTGCAGAACCTTCGTGGAGAGCGGTGCTTTTAGGCTCAGCAGGAACAGAACACGTCCATCTTTGGTACTGGGTAATTCCAGGGCTGGAGTAAGTCAGCACATCGCATCCCCAAAGAGCCTTCTCACAGGAGAGGGCCCATGGGGAACAGCTGGCTGAGGGTGCAGTGTGGGCATCTCTTTCTTTCTTATAATTTATTTACTCTTCTGTACGTTAGTGTGAAGGTGTCATAGCCTTTGGAACTGGAGTTACAGACAGGTGTGAGCTGCCATGTGGGTGCTGGGAGTTGTCACTTCTGTCAGTGAGGAGATTTCCGGTACTACCAACTGTTCAGCCTGAGGCAAGGTTAGGACGGCCAGGGGCAAGGCCACGTCCCTTCAGTGATAGGTCAGCCTGGTAGGTCTGTTCTTTGTTGACACTCTCTTTATCTTGTACTGTTTTTATTTGTGTGTTAATTTTTTGAAGCAAGGTTTCATGTAGCCAAGCTGCTCTCAGATTTCCTTTGTAGTCAAGGATGTCCTTGAGCTTCTGATTCTCTTGCCTTCATCTCCTGAGCGCTGGGGCTACAGGAGGGTGCTGGTACTGGAGACGGAAGCCAGGGCTTTGCACAGGCATTTCCAGTTCATGTTCTTTTATTTTATTCATTTATTTATTTATTCATTCATTTACTTATTTATTTATTTATTTTTCTTTTGGTTTTTTAAGACAGGGTTTCTCTGTGTAGCCCTGGCTGTCTTAGACTTGCTTTGTAGACCAGGCTGGCCTCGAACTCACAGCAATCCGCCTGCCTCTGCCTCCCGAGTGCTTGGATTAAAGGCATACACCACCATGCCTGGATCTTTTTTTTTTATTATTATTATTATTATTATTATTATTATTATTATTATTATTATTGAAAATTTCAAACACCTGGAAGTATAGAAAGATGGATAATGACTTCCAAGTACCTAGTACAAAGGTCAGCTCTTCACCGATCTTTTCATATGTGACCTTATTCTTGCTTTCTCCTGCCTGCTGGGCAAGCCCTCTACCACCCAGCTACATTCCAGCCTTTCATCTGCTTTTCTATTGAGGGGTAACAGTCTGATTTTTTAAAAAATGCATACAGCCCAATGAATTTTAATGAGATTTTTTTTTCCAGGTTCACACCTCTAAAACCTCTATCCACATCAAGACATGGCATTTCTCATCCCACAGGCTCGCTCCTGCCTACTGGGATTCACGTTCTCATAGAGTGGAACATGGCAGCATTATATGGGGAAAATTGTTTCTGTGAATAGATTTTAAACACCCCCACACACGCATCTTTTCTTCCTTCCCTCTTCCTCTCTTTTCTTCCTTTCCTTTTCTTTTTCCTTTCACTTTCCCTCCCTCCTCTCCCTCCTTCCTGTCTTCCTATTGAACAATAATTGGCTCACTCCAGCAGAGTGTCAAAACCAAAATCAGTCTTGGTACTGGACCAGCCCCAGCACTCAATGTCATGGTGACCAGCGGTAGCGGTGGTGGTTTCTGAAGGTCATCCAAATCACACTCCCTGCCCCAAAGGTGTTCAGGGTTGGGGAAAAGTCCTGAGGTGACTTCAGTCCCCTGCCTTGCCTAAGAAGAGGAAGCGAGAGGATTCTGGCAGGCTGTGACAGTCGTCTCCTCGTCCCCACAGATACTGCAGGAGATCTTCCAGGCAGAGAATACCATCATGTTGCTGGAGAAAGCCATCACGGCCAAGGAGTGTCCCCTGAAGGTGGCCCAGACCAGGCTGGCATGCAGGACTCGGCGGCCCAACGTGGAGCTCTGCAGGGACATACCACAGTTCAAGTGAGTGGGGGTGGAGTGGGACTACCGGGGTCCAGGAAGAGAAGGGTGGGTCCCAGAAGCTTCCCTGTGGCTGGCGTCCTAGGTGTCAGAGCCTGGGCTCTTCATGGAAGTCCCAAGCTAGGTTTGTCACTGGTCGAACAGGCCAGTTAGATGAGCAACTGAAAAGTATAGGCAGGAGATTTATTCAGTGTGGCCACACTGAAAAAAGGAACACAGACAAAGGCCCATTTCCACTACTCCCCCAAGTCCATCTCCAGGGTCCTGACCTGAGGTTTAGGTTTAAACAGAGGGCAAGAGGACCACAAAGCAGCCCTGGTCACAGCAGTCTCACCCATCACTGAGCTCCTGTCTCTCCTGCAAGGTGGTCTGATAGATATTAGAACTGAGTGAAATCTGAGCTACTTCTCTGTCTTCAACCCTTTCCATGCTGAATCATCAGACTCTGCAGGGGCGGGGATGGGAGAGGTGGTCAGTTTTGTGGGAGCTGTAGTTTCAATCGTGTGGTAGTCAAAACGAGGGACACATGTCGCTTTAGGAGTGTCTTCTGTCCTGCCTTGGTGGCTGTAGTAGGAACCCCGTGTCTGAGAGCCAGACCCTGAGTGAAAATCAGGACACCTGGTCCACACCTCAGCCGTGGGCTGGATGGAGGTCTAGAGTTCTGGAGTTCCACCCTGTCTCTCTGTCTCTAAAGCTCCCCACCCTCAGCACCACATCTCTGCCCAGGAAACCCTCCTGCTTCCTCTGAAAGGCCAAGGAGACCTTAGCAGCTGAGAGAGGCACAGTCCTGGCCCCCTTCGTGCCTTCAGCATCCCCCCCCCCCCCCCGGATCTGATGGAAGAGGCATCTGCTTGCATTCCCTGCTCAGCTCCGACCTCTCTGCCACCCACTTTGCTAGATAATTGGAGAGTGGGTGGAAAGCTCACGCAGGTCTCCAGAAAGGGGGCTCAGAAGCAGAGGGTGGGGGTCACGCCTCTTTCTGGCTTCTAGTGGCCCCACGATCCCGGAGCCATTGCTTTTTACAGCCTCAGTCTATTCTTGGCCTCTTTCTGTTTCCTGCTTGCTTGCTTACTTTTCTTTTCATGTAGAACTGAGGATTGAACTCAGGACCTTACACACGCTAGGCAAACCCTCTATCAACTGAGCCACATCCTCATCCTCTCAGACTTAACTAATTTTTAAATTAAGGGAAATGGGCTGGAGAAGGAGCCCAATTGGGAGAGTGCTTGCCTATTGTGCATGCCGTACTGAGTCTGTCCCCAGCACCACAGAAACTGTGCACAGAATCCCAGCACACAAAAGGGCCAGAAGTTCAGGGTTATCCTGGGCTACCAAGAGTGTGAGGCCAGCCTAGGCTACATGGGACTTTCCCTTTAAATTTTTTTAAATTTTAATTTAAAAGGTAGATTATGAATTTAACGAATGTAGGGTTTTGGGTGTTTCTTTTTTGTTGTTGTTGTTGATGATTTGTTTTATTTTGAGACAGGGTTATGAATGGAGGGTTTTGTTTTTGCTTTTTTGAGACATAGTTTCTCCGTTTAGCCGTGGCTGTCCTGGAGCTCATAGAGATCCCCCTGCCTCTGCCTCCCGAGTGCTGGGATTAAAGGGGTATGCACCACCACCAGGCTTGAATGGAGGGTTTTATTTTATTTTATTTTTGTCAGCTTCTGAATCAACAGGCCACATTTTAAGTGCTCTTGAGCCCCATGAGGCTCCTGGGCTTGTCATGGGCAGAAAGCATGAGCAATTCAGAGTCCCTCTTGGCACTGCTATTGTAGAGCCTTTTCTCCCTGGCCCCCACATGGGCTGGTCACTCCTGTCTATCTTCTCTGCTCCAAAGTCCCCCCCTTAGAGCCCCTCCCAGGACTTTTGGAAAGTTCTACAGAGGCATAGTCTGGGGAGATGAGGTAAGGTATGAGACAATATGGGGACTGGCCTTAGATCCACCTCCTGCCCTGGCTCTGAGGCACAGAGTCCACTCCAGGGACTTTTCCAGTGTGCTGCAGTCTTCAGCGCCTCTGAGTCAATGGCCGATGGCTGTGGGCTGCTGGGAGGGGCTCTCTTCCAGGATATGTGGCTTCCCCTTGGTTCTCTAAGGTGTAAACCTATGAGCCGAGAGGAACTAAGGCAGCACGGATGTGTGTTCTGGCAGCTGGAAAAGAGAGCTGAGCAAAAGTAACCGGTGCACCTGATCTCATAGGCAAGTGAGGCTGCCCGTTCATTATCTAAGAGACCGTGTTTTCCAAGTAGCCAACCCTATAATCTCAGCACTTGGGAGGTGAAGGAAAGAGGATGGTCACTCTTGGCTATGTAGAAAATATGAGGTCATCCTGGACTATGTGAGACCAGGAAAGGGAAGGAGAAAATGGTGTGTGTGTGTGTGTGTGTGTGTGTGTGTGTGTGTGTGTGTGTGTAGATGACCAGAAAGGACAAAGGCAAGACAAAACAAGTCACATAATAATAGGTCAGGTATGCTTGAGTGGCTTAAACAGGAGCACAGCTTGAGCACTAGAGTGGGTGACACTGTCACCATGGGAGACAGTGACACCATCTTAGAGACAAACAAAGCACACAGCACGAATCATTCCTTTGTATTATGGCTCAATAGTTTCCCACAATGTGACTATGCCACAGTTTGGCTTTCCTTCCTCTGGGCCATGATGGACAGTGTCGCTGTGGACACTTGGTGTCCTCAGTTCGGGCTGGAGAAGCAAGGGCGAGACTACCAGTCTTGGGAGCAAGCCCAGAGTTAACTTATTGACAGATTCTGCTCTCTGTACCATGTCCTCCCCCTCCATGCTTTGTCAGTCTTGGTGAGCCTCCCAGAGGTGCTCGTCCGCCTGTGTGTCCTCCCCTCTAGGGCTGAGGTCTGCACTGCAGTGGACACGCGAGGCACCTTCCCTGCCACACAGGGGTAGCTGTGAGGAAAGGAGAGTAATGGAGGCTTCTCTCTGCCACACCAGGATGGTGAACGAAGTCTTCACCATAGACGACACCCTACAGACGCTCAAGATGAGGCTTCGGGAGACGCAAAACACGCTGCAGCTGCTGGTGATGACCAAGTCCCGACTGGAGCACGAGCTGGCCATCAAGGCCAATACCTTATGCATCGACAAGGAGAAGTGCATGCGCATGCGCAAGACCTTCCCCAGCACGCCCCGCCTGGTGGGCTTCACCTGCTCTGGCCTCTACTCAAGCCCGTGCTCCAGCCTAGTCCCCTGTGTTAACCCCGGCTCCTGCGGCGGATCCCCCGCCTGCAACGTCTCAGCGCCTCATGGAGGCCCCGCCCCCTGCAGCGGCCCCGCCTCTTGTGGAGGCTCTGTCTCCTGCGGAGGTTCCGGCCCTTGTGGCGGGACCCAGCTTGGTTCCCACTCTGTGGCTTGTTCCTGCCCTAGCTCCCGCTTTGCGCCGGTGTGTTGAATGGCATAACGTTGGAAAAGGCTGAAAAGAAAATAAAAGAGTCGTTTTCTCTCTTTTCTGTCTTCATGAAAATGTGAAGATTACAGAACCGAAGTCAATCAGAGCTCTTGGAGCAGATGGCTCGGTGGGAGGTCCTGGGATTCCTCAAGGATGAAGCCTGGACCCCTGGGGCGCTCCAGGTACACTGAAGGCTACTTTTCTGTTTCCCTATTTGTCTTTCCTCGCTATTTAAGAATTCAGAATTTGAGCGGGGCATCTGAGTCTGATGGTGACTTGTCTAGCATGCTGAAGATTTCCCAGTAGTTTCAGATTTATAGACAAGTGCTTCTCAAGCCTGGCTCCCTGCGCTTGATAGCCAGGACACATGTTGAAAAGCTAGATGGCATGGTGCACACCTCTATAACCAGCCCTCCTACAGCGAGAAGGGAGGCAGAAACAGGATTGCCAGGAAGCTCGGGCACAGGGCAGCTAGCCTGGGGAAAGCTCTGCTGGAAAGGTGGCTCAGCAGCTAAGAGCATGCTTGTGTTGAGGACCCAACTTTGATTCCCAGCATCCACACCGTGGCTCACAACTGTCCATAACCCCTCATGGTGCTGTTCACCTAGTTTATCTGAATGTAATTTCTTTTTCTTGAGACAGAGTCTCACTGTGTAGCCCGGGCTAGGTTTTTTGTTTGTTTGTTTTGTTTTTTTCGAGACAGGGTTTCTCTGTGTAGCCTTGGCCATCCTGGACTCACTTTGTAGACCAGGCTGGACTCGAACTCACAGCGATCCGCCTGCCTCTGCCTCCCGAGTGCTGGGATTAAAGGCATGCGCCACCACACCCGGCATTTTTTTTTTTTTTTAAGAGAGATTTTATTTTCTTTATTGAGAAGCTCAAGTCTTGGGTACATCAAAACCAAATCTGGGAGAGGGAAATAATCAGAATCCACAATAGAAAAAAAAGTTACCACCATCTGGGCCACATTGCCTGTGATCTCTCATCTATGATCCTGCTTTTCCTTGCCGTGTGTGTGTGTGTGTGTGTGTGTGTGTGTGTGTGTGTGTGTGTGTGTAGGATAGAGGGTGACTTTGTAAAGCCTGTTTTCTCCTTCTGCCTTTTGTGGGCCCAGGAGATGGAACTCAGGTCACCAGGCTTGCATAGCCAGTTCCAGCTTCTGCAAACACTTACAATGCACTTGAAGGAAAGCTTCCTCTCTTTGGCTGCTCTGATGAATTCTTTCAGAATTTAGCATGGCAGCACAGGCTGTGTGTTTCTCCCATGCCTTGAGTTCAAATCTGATGTTCTGATTGGCGATCAAGGGGCCTTTAGTGCAGTGGTTCTCAGCCTGTGGGTCACGACCATTTCATCTCCCCAAATCTTTACATCACAGTTCATAACAGTAACAGAATTACAATCATAAAGCAGCAACAAAATAATGTTGTGGTTGGGGCTCACCACAACGTGGGGAACTGTATTAAAGGGCAGCAGTCTTAGGAAGGTGGGGAGCCCAGTGCCTTAGCAGATGACGGGGTAGAAACCACACTATGGATGTTGTGCAGGAGCATTTTGAGAAATGGATGCTTAGGAGGTTTTGGATGAACTTGGGAAAAGACCAAGCAGAGGGAACCAAGTGCCTGAGCCTTCCATCATCTCTGCGTCTCAGTCACTGCACAGAGTGGTGTGTCATAAACACGTCATTGAGTGAGTAGCAAGTGGCCACATCAGTGCATACAAATATATCGGACTCTATCCTGCATTTGGGAGCTAACACCCGAGTAGGAGAAATGTGGTTGTACTGAGTGAGCAAAAAACAGCAGAAGGCTCAGATGATGGTGGACCCCCCCAACATACACGCGCGTGCGCACACACACACATATACACATGCATACACACATATACACACTTACACAAACACACACATACACAAACACACACACATACACAAACACACACACACACACACACACACACACACACACACACACACACACACACACACACATCATGGCTCTCAGAAGCCAGCAGGGAGCTTACCACTGTCACATGGAGTGGTGCCTCTGTATAGACAGGGCCCATGGCAGGAAATGGCAGCAGGAGCTCCAAGGCTGGCCCCATGCCAGGCCCAAGAAAGGGACTCCTAGCTGACCCACTTTCCGGGCTGGGTCAGAAGTGATGCTGTCCAGCTAGCTGGCTCCAAGAAACACTATTCTTTAAGGAGTGTAAGTGTGTGTGTGTGTGTGTGTGTGTGTGCGCGCGCGCGTGCGCGCGCGCGCCTGTTGCAACATTTTGCCATTTCCCTGAAGATCAGAACTGGTGCTAGAACTCTAGGAGATTTTAGAGAGAGAAAGGTAAAGAACTGTAAAGAAAAAAGGGTAAGTTCCCTGTATAAATGGTGGGTATGGGCCCAGACCCCTATTTCTAGAGGCTTTTCAGAACCCACCCCATTTGGATAATGAAGGCTGCATTCATATGCATCTATGTGTACATTTGTCTTCTTTGAAAAAAGGAGCCGGCTGTGGTGGCCCGTGCTTTTCAGCCCAGTGCTCGGGAGGCAGAGGCAGGCAGGTTTCTGTGAGTTTGAAGTCAGCCTGGGTTATGTAGCAAATTCCTGGCTCTCCAAGGCTGTACAGCCCTGCCTCAGGGACAGTAAAGGGTTTGTATGTCTACCTTCCACCCACATTCCGTGGTGTGGATGGTACAGAGCCAGCGATTTGCCACAGTCCTCTGTGCTGCTTACTGTTTTTCAGTTGTTCTGCTTCATAGATGTCACCTGCTGACGTGGCATAAGCCCGTCATGCTGGGATCCAGTAAGAACTCTGACCTCTTTGGGTCTGGGAGTGTGGCTCACTTGGTGGAGAGCTTGCCTAGCGTATGTGAAGCCCTGGGCTCCGTCCTCCAGTACTACATAAAAGTGGGTGTGGTGGGTCTGGAGAGATGGCTCCGCAGTTAAGAGAGCTTACTGCTCAGGGGTTCAGCTCCCTAAACCTACATCAGGGCTCAAGTGTATAAATCCAGTTCCAAGGGAGTTAATGTCTTCCTCTTCTGCTCCTAAGGACATTGGGTGTACATGAACTCACGCAAGCGCCCGCACACACATACACACACACTGACACACACACACATATACACACACTACACACATGCACACACACACTGACACACACACATACATACACATGCACACGCACACATGCACACACACAAACACACACACTGACACACATACATACACACACTACACACACACACTGACACACACATACACACACTACACACCTTTAACCCCAGCATTCAGGAGATAGAAGCTGGATGATCGGAAGCTCAAGGTCAGCTACGCATGGAGTGTGACACCAGCCTGGTCTAGCCTGGTCTAGCCTGGTCTACCATGTTTGTCCTGGGGATCAAATTCAGGAGTCACCAACCCTGGGGCGCTTCTTGCTGATGGGTGTCACACACATCCCTCCTGGTGCCGTGGACTTTCTTCTACCAATGGCTGAGTCAGAGGAGATACAATCAGGTCTGAACCGCCACAATGCTGTGCTTCAACCTGCTCTGCTGTGGGGGGAGGGGTGCTTACCAGACCCAGTGTGAACCCAGGCTACTGCCTTCATGTCTGATCACTGAGCCAAAGTCTCCTCCTGTGTGTCGTGCATTGGGTACCTTTTAAAAAAATATTCAAATAATTTATTCAGATTACATCTCAATTGTTATCCCTTCACTGGTATCTTCTCATTCCTCCCACCCTCTTTCACCCTATTCCCCTCCCCTAGATCTGTGACAGAAGGGGACCTCCTCCCCCACCATATGATCACAGCCTATCAGGTCTCATCCTGGTAGCCTGCTTCCCCTTCCTCTGAGTGCCACTGGGCCTCCCCACCAAGGGGAAGTGGTGAAATAGGGGGCACCAGAATTCATGTCAGAGTCAGTCTCCGCTTTCCACACAACTGTGGAGAATGTGCCGTCCATTGGCTAGATCTGAAAAGGGGGTCTAGGTTTACTGCATGCATTGTCCTTGGTTGGTACAGTAGTTTGAGCAAAACCCCCCCAGGTCCAGATCCACCAGCCTTGGTTACTTTTATACTATTGTGATTAAAATACCCGAGAGAGCTGACTCAAGGGAGGAAGGGTCCCTTGTGGCAGGGAAGCGATGGCACAGCGGCTCTGTCTGTGGCAGTGGGAGCATGCAGAGCAGCTGTTCACATCATGGCGGGTCTGGGACTAGATAGCCAGACCAGGAGAAGGACTCATCCTAATAATGCGCTTCTGCCATCCAGGTGCCACCGCCCACAGTTCTGGCACCTCCCAAGATATTGCACCAACTGGGCAACCAAACATTCAAAACATGAGCCTGGAGGGGACACTTCAGACACAAACTATCACAGCAGCGACTAATAAATAACCCATCACAACCTAGTCACTCTGTCCAGTGTTGGGGTGCTCTGTGGTTCTGTCTTGCACCCTGGGTGGAATCAGTCCATCAGAAGCCCCATTGGGTTGCCCATCTCGCCTTTCCTGACCACCTGCTATTCCACTCTCTCTCCCATCGCCCATGAAGACAACCAACCACCTTTCCCCTTTCATTGGGTCGAAGGGTACGGAGGGGAAAGGCGAGCCAGTTCTGTGGCCTCCAGCCTACTTATAAGTGTGCCTATGTGGAACTGTGTGCACGGCAGGTGTCATTGTTTGAGCTGCCACATGCAAAACCAATAAAGACAATGGTTAAGGACAGATTAAGAAGGCAAAATGCCAGCATTTCACACAGACATCTGAAGAGCCTGACGTCTAAAAGCAAAGCAAGTCCTCACCACTCTTAAGATAAAAGCTGAGAAGGAAAGAGCAAGGGGGTGGAGCTTTCAGAGACAGTAGGAGCCTGTGCTGTCCTTGAAGACCAGGTTTTTGAATTCTTCACAAAGAGCTGATCTCTCCATAGTGCTATGGAAAAGAATTGGTGAACACTGATAAAACTTGGTAAAACAGAAAAAAAAAAAAAAAATGAGAGTCGGCAAGATTGCTGACCTGAATAGGGGTCCTTGCTGCCGAGCCTGATGATCTGAGGTCAATGCCTGGACTGACAGGGTAGCAGCTGTGCTCTGACTGACACACATGTGTGCCCTGGCACACACACACACACACACACACACACACACACACACACACATGTGTAATTAAGAAACAAGACTACAGAAATTAAAGTACAGAGAGGGCAAGGAACGCACCTATAGTCACAGAAACTAAGTGGGGGAGATAAGATTTCAACTCAGATACAAGAGCCCTTAATAGCTGGACTCAGATTCCCAAATAAAAGAAAGCTATTGTGTGCAAGGCCTCTGGTAAAGGTAAGCCCCACAGGCTGTGTAAAGGAGCAAGGCACCACAGGTTTATCCACTGGCTAGCCTCAGAGAGTGTTTCTTCATCCTCTGGAGGCCTCCGTCATGACCAACGACAACAGCCAGATGGTGAGGAGGGTGCCAAGGGCTGGACTCGAACAAGTAACCCCACACTTGCCCCATGAAATGGGCATTGCTCACCCCGTTTTACAGTTCAGAAAAATGAGGCACAGAGAGGTGAGGCCATGTGGCCACTGTGCCCCAGTGAGGATGAGCTGGCCCTGGCTCCCCTTGGGTACTCCAAACATCCCACCCTACTTCCTCGTTGCTTTGGGTGCAGGCTTAGAGAGTAAAGTGGCTGCGTTGTTTAGCCTGGCCCAGAAATGTCAGTGCGTCACCATCACACAAAGTCTTGGCTGTTCACTCCTGTGGGTCCAAAGTGCTCCAGACAAGTACTCCCACCCCCATCCCCCACCCCCAAGCAGGCTGGGTGGAGGGTTCAGAGCACAATTGAAATTCCTAAGGGCTGCTGTGGACTCCTCCTCTTCCTCCCTTGAAGACATACAGAACATTCCTGGTCTGATATGGGACTCGGGTTGAGCTTCCAGTCTCTGGTTGCACCTTTCTCTTCCATATCATGTGACCTCAGACGTGCCCAGGGATGGAATTCTCTGTGTCCCCAAGATACGTCCAGCTCTCTCTCCTCCCCACCCAGCAGTACTACTTGGCATTCTTGGCACTCCTGTGAGGGCAAGCTTGGGGTGTAGGCCCAGGACAGCCGAGATGGGCATGTATGTGGCTGCTGGCCCCTTCATCACCATACGGCCTGTGGGATTGCAGCTGGCGGCATGTGTGTTCTGACAGGGGGTGTCAAAAATGCTCCATGCTGGCCTCAGGTTTGGTGATTTCTGATGAAGGAGACCAGTTAGCTGAGAATATGGGTGAGAGAAAATTACTTTCTTGGGAGGTGGTAGTCTCTTTTCCACATTTGGGCTTGTACTTACGGACCATGGACGGGCACGTCTGGCACGACCAGGTAGGGAGTCTAGATACCCTGTTGTCCCTTAGGGTCAGGGTTAGGCTGACTCAGCTAATTTTTTAAGTGTTTGTTTTTTATTTATTTACTAGTCAGGGAACACTCTGCCACGTCTTTTTGTGGAAAGCAGAGGACAATCCCAGAGCTGGCTGTCTCTTCCGCCTTCCCATGGGCTCTGGGAATTGAATTCAGATTCGCAGGCTCCAGCAGCAAACACTACAGCTTGCTGGGCCAACCGCCATTTGGCTCTTATGGTTCTGCAGTGAGGTAGAGCCAGCAGCTGCCCAACAGCACAGGTGTGGGTCTTATTTGGGTAATGAGTGTGGTTTGGTGATAGCTAAAGGGGGCAGGGGGACTCACGTGACCTTGCAGCTAGGTCTCAGTGGTACACTGAGCTTAAATGGCTCAGTTTGGGCTGAGCAGGTAGAGGCGCTTGCTGAGCAAATTTGTTGACTCATGTAAAGATGGAAGGAAAAGAGCTACCCCATAATCCTCTGACTGCCAGAATTGTTCATTCCATCACACACACACACACACACACACACACAGAGCCTTCCTCATTGTACACAAGTGAAGTACATATTCCCCCTCTCCCTCTGGCCCCTGCACCACACCTTGATGTGTCCTCGAGTAGAAGCTAAGCATTTGCCAGGGCCGTGCCAACCAAACCCAGCCCCATGGGCCCTCTTACTGCACACCAGCCTCAGGAGGGGGGAAACTGCGGGAGGTGCGCAGGGGTGGGGGTGGGGATCCTGGCTGAGCCATGTACTCAGATGGGCAGATGGGACTGCTGCTCTTCTGCTCCCGTTCCCTGGCTTTCTCCGCCAACATCCCAGCAGACAACGCCTGAGCTTGAGGAGGGGGCAGAGGGGGTGTATAGTTCTGACCCTGCCTTCTAGGGGCAAGAAGGCGCCAGCATCTTGGCATGGCATCGACAACAGGTTCCCACTAACCACTAGGAATCAAGGGAAGCTAAGGTAGCAGTCAGAGGGGTAATGGAGCTTCCTGAAGGTGAAGCTGGGCAGACTCAACCCTGTCTCCAAATCCCCCTTCCAACTGTCTGGGCCCCAGAGCTGGGGGAGGGAGTTGGGAGAGAGGCCCAAACCTGGCAAGGAGCCTGAGGTTCAAAGCTTGTCTCTGCTTAGTGTCAGACCTTCCACAGAGCAATCACAGCAGCCCCTTCTGCAGGGCTCACAGGCCTCTGGTTCTGCCTGCTTCTCCAGTTCCAGTTCCCCTGGGCTTTATTCAGCCACAATGCCCTCTGCGCATGCTCTTCTCCCTACCAGCAACCCTGGACCTGTCCACAGCCGCCTGCTTAGCTCTCACCTCTCCCAGCACAGTATTGACTGGTGTAACTCTGGAGTCTCTTCCCTGTCTTTTCCTTCCCAGTGTCTACCCTAGCAATAGAGTCATGTGACATATTTGGGGAAAAAAAAATATATATGACCTGCTTTGGTTGCACAGTGAGTTTGAGGCCAACCTGGCTTACGTGAGACGGAGTCTCAAAACACCAAACCGACCAAAACACGTGCAAGTTTCTTGTACCTTCCCCATCTGTAGAGTCAGAAACTCCAGGGCAGAGCCTGGATGCGGTTAACTTGCCCTCTGAGTGCCTTGAGACTGGGCCATCTTTTTCTTTTCACTTTGCAATTTCACCTCCTGTACCAGCGTCTGGTATGTGGTGGGGGGGAAAAATGTAGTCCAAACTGTAGTCCTGTAGCCCAAGCTGGCCTTGATCACTAGGCCAACCTGAATCCATTCTATAGTTCAGGCAAAACTTGAACTGACTATATAGCCCAGGATAGCCTTGGACTTGTGGCAGTTCTCCTGCCTCAGGTTCCATATGCTGGGATTGCACCCATGTACTCTAGCCATGCACTCAAGGATGTTCTTGACAGGTGAATGGATGTCCCAGGGCCAGTGACACTATGTATTAGGTAATGTCCGGTGGAATTATCACTTTGCCTGAACGAGACAAGCATCCCACAAGGATGCAGGATGGAGAGGGAGCCTCTGAGAGTTGGAGCTAGGAGAGGGACCAGGGCATTAATAAGGCTAAGGCTGAAGGCCAAGAGGAAGCTGGCGACTCTCCTTAGGTGGTAGGCACTGGGCTACTGAAGCCAGACGGGCCTCCTGCTCTGGAAAGGCAGATGTCCCCCAGTTCTGTAGACGTGGGGGAGCTGAGTTCACAGAGAGTAGAGTGAACACTCCATCGTGGTCATGATGCTGGACACTTCAAGCACCTGGTCATGCTAGGCGCACAGGAAACCCGGGATAAGTCAGTGCAGCAGTTGTCCTGAGCACCCCCTCTCCTCCTGCACAGCTACTCACCGTGCCCTTCCCCTCCCCCCAGCGCTCCAGGTATGCGCTGCAGGCTGAGGCTGCTCCTTCTAGCATGGAATGGGTTTCAAACAGCTTGCCTCTCCACAGAGACACTTCTGGAAAGCCAGACTTCTGCAAACATTGTAAATGCTCTCAAGACCAGGAGGGGAGTGGCAGAGGCCCCCCTACTATAGAGGGCATGTGCAAGGGGAAGGGGACAACAGAGGGAACCAACTCCTCTAACCCAGCTCTCCTCTCCCTGGACACCCACCCCCAGGCTTGGCACCCACAAGAGTGCTGCTTGCCTCTTTGGAGCTTGAACTTGGCTGCAAGCCTGCATGCTGGCCTGCCTGAAGTTTACTATGCAGGGGTCAGAGATGGGCAGAGAGGGAGGGAAGGACCGAGGGATTCCCGGTACCCTGCCTGACCGAGTGGGTGATGTCTTTGCTATCCTAAGCCACCCAGCCAACACTCTGGCATGTGGAGCCAGCCACCAGGGTTCCTCGTCCTAGGAGGTGTGGGGGTCATGGGGAAGTTCAGAAGCGGGGTTTCAAAAGAGGGCTAGGGTGGGAATGTGGTTACTGTCAGGCTCCACCCCCAGGGGACAGAAGGGCTGGGTAGGCTGCACTGGACACTGAAGGTTTGTTTGCCTGACGCCCACAAGCCTGGGCTGCTGAGCACCCTGGGGCTCCTCCCTTACACAAAAGCCTAGGCCAGGCACCTCCCCTCATATCCCTGTGTCCACTGTGAGCATGCCCCAAAGGGCAAGGCTCCCTGTGTGGTGACCTTTAGGGAAGGGTGGGAAGGGACCAGTAAGAGCTAGATCCCCTGGACTTTGCCAGGCCTGCTAAACAGTGCCTTGGAGGCAAGGAAGGCCGAGGCTCTGCCAGCCCCACCCCCTGAAAGCAAGGTGCTAGCCAAGTGGGTGACTTGGGGGGGCAAGGGGGTGAGGGTGTGGGCAGGCCCCAACATATCCTTGCTGGTTTCCTGGAGCAGGTCCCAGAGCAGAGATTCTCAGTCCCCACTCTGCTCTGGGGAAGGCTATGGGAAACCTACTCTAAGACCAGTGGGACGTAGGCAGCAGGCAGCACTTGGCAGGTGCCATTCTTTTGCTGTCTTGCTTGTCACTCAGCCTGGTGCGGCCAGCACACCACAATGATGTTGACACTCTTTGCTTGTTGCGAGTGTTCATTTCTGCAGTGCTTAGGGTTCTATGAGCTGGGGATCCCCTCCGCAGTGCTGTACAGGGTGGTGTGCCAGGGCACTGGGGGATTTGGGGGGTTAGGCAAACTGCCAGAAAGTCACACAGCCAAATACAAGTAACACATCTGAGCTTGGAAATCATTGCTTGTGTTTTGGTTTGAGTTTGGGGAAGAGTCCCATTATTCCTGGGCTGGCCTCAGACTCCATATGTAGTAGACCTTGAATGTTTATTTTATGCATATGAGGGTTTGGCCTATGTGTATGTATGGGAACCATGTGTGTGCCTGGTGCTGAGGAGGTCAGAAAAGGGTGTCAGAGACCCTGGAGCTGGAGTCACAGGGGGTCGTGAGCTGCCATGTAGGTTCTGCGAACTGAACCTGGGTCTCCTGCAAGAACAAACGTAGGGCTGGAGGGTTGGATAAGTGGTCCGATCATGGATGGGTCTTCCAGAGCACCCAGGTTCAGTTCCCAGTACCCACATTGCATCTCACAACTATGTCAATCTCTAGTCCCCGGGGATTCCAGTGCCCCCTTCTGGCCTCTGTGGGCACTGCACATATGTGGTTTAAAACCTTCACACATTAAAAAACAAAAACAACAAAGAAACAAAACAAAACAACAATTAAGGCTCTTAGCCACTGAGCTATCTCTCCACCTCCAAGGAACCTTTTCTATTTTTTTTCACATTTATTTCCTTATTCCTTTACTTATTTAGTGTGCATCTGTCTCTCTTTCTGTTTGTTCATGCACACATGGAGGTCTGAAGACAACTTGTGGTAGACCATCGTCTACTTCCACTATGTGTGCTCCCAGAAATCAAACTGAGATTGTAAGGCTTGGCGGCAAGCGCCTTTACAGCTGATCCTTCTCACTGACCCAGCCTTGAATTTCTGACTTTCCTGCCTACACCATCTGAGTCCTGGGTTACAGGTGTGAACAACCATGCTGGGTTACAGGTGTGAACAACCATGCTGGGTTACAGGTGTGAACAACCATGCTGGGGTACAGGTGTGACCAACCATGCTGGGTTACAGGTGTGAACAACCATGCTGGGTTACAGGTGTGACCAACTATGCTGGGTTACAGGTGTGACCAACCATGCTGGGTTACAGGTGTGAACAACCATGCTGGGTTACAGGTGTGACCAACCATGCTGGGTTACAGGTGTGACCAACTGTGCTGGGCTACAGGTGTGAACAACCATGCTGGGTTACAGGTGTGAACAACCATGCTGGGTTACAGGTGTGACCAACCATGCTGGCTTACAGGTGTGAACAACCATGCTGGCTTACAGGTTTGAACAACCATGCTGGCTTACAGTGTTTGTGGGATAAGCTACAGAGCCTTGTTGCGCATGTTAGACAAGCACTTCACCAGCCCTTGTTTTTTGTTTTTATTGTTATTTTGACATAGGGACTCAACTGTATAGCCCAGTCTGGCTATCCTCATGGCGATCCTCTTGACGCAGCCTCCTGAGCACTAGGATTACATGTATGGGCCACTACCCCGGGCTTAGTCCCATTTTATGTGGTGCTTTTATTCTCTCTCTCTTCCCCTCCCTCTCCCCCTCTCCCTCCCTCCCTCCCTCCCTCCCATCCCTCCTCTCTGTGTATGTATGTAGGAGTGCTTTGTGGAGGCAGATGGAGATGATGTGTACCACAAAAAAAGTGTTTGGGTTCTTATCTTATCCACTGGCTCCCCCTTAATCCATTCTCCACTCCCCAAGAGGACTCGGAGACTGGGAGGGGATTCACGGTGCCCACCTAGTGGTTCAGCATGCTAAGACAGGGCATGCCAAGGCCAGCTTTCTGTGGAATACAGTTGCCCTGTGCTTTTGAACATTCTGCGTTGTCAAGACATTCCCCATTGGCTAAGGGCTTGGCGTTGGATCTTTGAGTCCATAAGAGGTGTTCTGGAGACCCACCTGGCAGGAGCCCCACAAGACAACACTCCTCGGAGGGAGCCGCTTTCTGTTTACATTGTCCCCTCATTGCCAGCCTGCTCCCTTCTTCCCACCCTCTTGGATTCTGCCCCCTTTGGCAGAACAAAGCAGCCTGGGCAAGGGTGCCAGGGCCCCAGAAGCAGGCCGTGCTCCCAGCTCTGCTGGGCTGCTTTTTCAGATAGATGAGACACTAGCTGATCTTTGGGGAGTAGTTCACTAGAACACAGGTCGGGGGATCCCAATGAAGTTCTTCTATTTGGCAAGGCCTTTGCCACCTGAGGTGTCACTCCAGCCCCGGGATGGGCAGAGGGACTAGCAGGCGCAGGCTACAGGGCTGGGGAAGAGAATATTTATCTAGAAGGTGGCTCCAGGCACTTAGTGTGACGCTTAGGAAAGGGATTTTACTGTGAGGAGAGCTGGCCTATGAGAGGGTGGGCACTGGAAGGCCAGCGTCCAGCCAGCTGGCTCTCAGTCTCTGCCATACCTCCAACTCGCCCACAGCCCATTCTTCCTCTTCCTCTGGGAAGCCTGCCCCTCCCCCATACCTATTTTTCAGTAGAGACCCTGAACTCTTTGGCCTCCCAGCTCTTAGCTTTGAACAATTGCTTGGGCGAATGCAGTCCAGAGCGCACACTATTTGGAGCATGGTTCCAGGAAGGCAGCATCCTGACCACGCCAAGAGCAGGATGTTGTCCGTGCCCTGCACGAGGGCTATGGATAGGGCTGAGCAGTGAAGAATCAGACCCACTTCCTGGAGGAATGAGCAAAGCCTTAGGGGCCACAGAAGACTCAAAAGGGACTGCATCGAAGGTATCTTATGATATGGAATGTTCTACCTCAACTTGCCTGGGCAAACTATAGCAGCTAAGAATGGATTGACGTTTCCCAAGCATGCTGTGAACTTCACATCAATTGAGATTTTAATTTGTATAAAGTGGTTGTGTGTCTGTGTGTGTTTCTGTGTGGGCATGTGGAGAGGGCAGAAGCCTGTGTTAGGTGTCTCCCCCAATCACTCTTCACTCTGTCTTTTTGAAGTGGGGGGTCTCTCTCTGAGCTTGGACCTTGCTAGCTGGCTGGCTAGTGAGCTGCAGAGTCCCCCTGTCTCCACCCACCAGAGCCGGGATTGTAGGTGTGTGCAATCATGCATGCTTTTTAAAATAGGTGCTGGTGGTCTGAAGTCAGGCCCTCATACATGTGTGGCGAACATTCCATGAACTGTCTCTTCAGCTCTCGTTCACTCAGGCTTCACAGCATCCCTTCGAAGTAGCACTTACTACTATTGCTATTTTACAGATGAGGAAACAAGGCCCCAGATACCCGAGTCATGGCTGAAGTCCTCAAAAGACAAAGGGGTGTCATTGAGTAAAGCAAAGCAAATCTCCCTGTAGCCTGGAGAGAACACTTCCATCAGGTTTGAGACAATCCCATCGTAAGAATTCGAGGGAGGAGATGGGAGAGACGGTTAGAATGCATACTGCTCTTCCAGAGGACCTGAGTTTTGTTTCTGGTACCCACTTCTGGTGCCTCACAACCCCAGGGATCTGTGCCTTCTTCTGGCCTCTACAGTCACCTGAACTCACACACTTGCAAATTAATATATACTATACCTAAATATTATGTATATCTGCGGAGAGAGAAGGAATGAGGCTACCAGAACCTCCGGCTCTACACAAATCTTAAAATTAAAAATTAGATCCTAATGCTCTCAGGTTCCCTCTTGCAAATTTGGAAGTACCGGTTCTTGCATCCCATCCTTATATCTCCTTAAGGCAGCACTAGTTATTGGAAACAGCAGATGTTTCATCAATGGTTGTGCCAACCATCGTCTGCTGGACACATACCACCTCGGTCTCATGCCCATGGAGGGTAATGGCTCTGTAGACATAGACATAGAAGATAGTGTTAAATAGGCCACTGGGTGGCTAGGTGGGTAAAGGCAATTGCCTAGTAGAAATGGATTTGAACAGACTTTTTACAAAGATTCATTTATTTATTATTATGTTTACAGTGCTTTGCCTGCATGTACACCTGCTCGCCAGAAGAGGGCATCAGATCACACTATAGATGGTTGTGAGCCACCATGTGGTTGCTGGAAATTGAACTCAGAACCTTTGGAAGAGCAATCAGTGCTCTTAACCTCTGAGCCATCTCTCCAGTCCCCAAGATTTTTTTTTTTTTTTTTTTTTTTTTTTAGCCTACATAGACACTGAGTCCCCAGAAGGAGCCACTCATGGTCACAGAATAAATTGCATGCAGAAAATCTACGTATGTGTGTGAAGGGTTATTGTGTCTGCCTGTCACTTGGGAAACTAGTTAATGTGCAGCTTCTTAGGCCCTTTCTTCAGAGGGTCCAAGGCAGGGGACCTTCCCCGGGGGGCAGGAATCTGTGTCCTAGAAGCATCTCCCCTTCTTCCTAGGATTCTTTCCTTGGAATCAAATTCGCTATACCATACCATTTAGTCTCCTCCTGAACCACACCTTGCGGGGGGGGGGGTGACTTTTGTCCTTGGACACTCAGAATAACTGTGGTACCCTAGCAGGTGACGCTAGACTGAGATGCCAAGGGCCAGGTCTTGTCTGTGATTCCTATGGACCACAGCCAAATCTGTCCAAAATGCACCCAATTTAAGAATCTTCTAGCCGGGCCCAGTGTTTCATACCTGTAATGCCAGCATTCAGAAAGCTGAGGCAGGAGGATCACCCATGAGCTCCAGGCTAGCCAGAGCTGCCCAATGAGATCCTGTCTCTGTCTGGAGGGTTCGGCCCAGGCTCACACATCTGGGCTTCTGTCCTAGCAGTTTTCAGGACTGCTTAGCCTCTCCCTGCAGCTGAAGGTGCCAGGCCTGAGTGAAACCTGTTTTCCTGCTTATCACATGGGTTTGAATGAAATGACTTGGGCCGGACTTGGTGTCAGAGCCCTGCTGGCCATATCCCCCCTACCCCCACCCCAGCACTCCATAACTCCCACACGATACAAAGGGGCGCTTTACAGAGATGCGCAAGGTCTTGCCATGGCTTCGCGAGTTCATAGGCATCAAAGCAAAGCTTGTCTGTCACTGGACAGAAAGCACAGAATCAGCTGAGGAATCACACTGGGTGTGTGAGCCGGGAGCTCTAATCTCAAACTCAGAGCGGCGGGGCAGGATTCTCATGGGCCACACCCTTGCTATTGCGTTGAGTTACTCTCCCCTCATCACCATAGGTCACAGATAAAGCCACCAAATGGAGACCTGGCATCTGGTGAGCGGTTCGGCCTCTAACTGCAGAAGAGAAAGGCTCATTGTTTTCAAGACAGTATCTTGCTCTGTAAGCCCAGGCTAGCCTCAGACTTGAAATCCTCCCGAGTGCCATGATTGCAGTTGTATGCCACCATGCTTACATAGAAATGAAGACTTCACAGGGCTGCGTCCCCATAAGCTGTCTCTGATCCTGGCCACGCTTGTGGCCCACTGTAAATCCACAAGCCAATAGAATTTCTGCATTTTCTTAGTATTTTTAAATGTTGTTTTATTTTTACTTGTGTGTTTACACATGGGTGTGCATACGCACATGCGTGCAGTTGCTCATGGAGGCCAGGAGAGCATACTGGCTCCCCTGGAGGTGGAGTTACAACAGCTGAGAGCCACCTGTGGCAGATTCTAGGAATGACTCAAGCCTTCTGCAAGAGTAGTAAGCAGCGCTCCTAATCTCTGAGCCATCTTTCCCACCACCTTACCTTTTCCTACCAAGAGCAAAGACCAGAGATGGCAGCCTGGGAAAAATCAGGCCACAGCCCTCTGCAGTCTGCACCTAGAACAACAAAAGGACAGGCACCTGCTGGGATATTTAGGCCCATGGAAAAGCAAGTCCGGTTCTTCTCCTTTGAGACTGCACAGATTTACGGTCCTGCCTAGTGCCTGCCTCTGTGCCCACTGGCACATGGACTAAGCCAGGCAGAGTCACGGACTGTGGGAGTCTTCATCATCTCTTGAAAACGTGTCAGAAAACCACTGTCCAAGGGACTTGGGGTGCTTTCCTTTACCTTCCTCCATCCTCACCTTGCTATACATGGCAGCTGCCCCTCTTACTGCAGCACCTCCCAGACGGTTAACACAAAGCCCGTTCTCCCTTGCAACCCCATCACCTTGGCTATGATGCACTAATGGGGCCCTTCCGGATTCTCCTCTCCCTCCCTTCCTGTGGCTATGAGGCTCTCTCTCCTAACAGTGAAGAAATATATATATGTTGTGGGTCTCAGCATCTGTTTTATTTTTTATTTATTTTTTAACACATTTTTAATTGAAAAATAAAATAATTCATATTACATCTCATTTTCTATCCCATCCCATGCATCCTCCCATTCCTCCCTCCCTCCCACTTTCACCCCATTCCCTATGAAGGGTGTTTTTGTGTCAGCTCCTTTCTGGGCCAGTAGTTACGACTTCTAACATTTAGGGTTCACATGACCTCAAAACCAACAAAAATACCCCAGGGGGATATTGAAACGACTTGACTTCATGGATGAGGGAACAGGGTGCTGAAGGGGTCCCCTCTGGGATAACCGTTGAGTTTTTAATTTAGATTCTTTTAGGTCCTAGAGAGCTTTACTTCAGCGGATCCTGGTCTTCCTGACACCCAACCTTGGTCAAACAGCTGGGTGTGTCCCAGTTAGTTTGGAAAGCTCCCTGAGAAAGAAGGCTTGCCTGTCCAATATGGGACACTCAGCCACACACAGCTATTCATTTGGAACTGACAAGGACTCCGAGTGTTAAATAAACACCAGGGTTTCAAGTGTTATTCTTCAGATAAAAAGGAAAATATTTCTGTACTTTTTACTTGCTTTAATAATAACACTTAGAATACAATGAGTTAAAGAAAACATACTAAAATTTAGAATTTGGTTCAAAGCCCAGGTTTGGCTTGAACTTGCTGTGAGGCCTAGGCTGGTCCCGGCTCCTTGATCCCCCAGCCTTAGGCTCCCAAGTGCAGGCACTGAAGACAGCTTACACATTTGCTTATGTACTATGGCTATTAGAAAATATAAAATGACATTTGTGACATCTCAATTGCTCCGATGCCCCACAGCCCTGGAGCTCTGTATGGAAATTTTTCTAACTACAATCCCGGTTTCCTTGAAGTGGTTTACAACATGGGAGGAAGGGAAGGGACAGGTGACTCACCTTCCTTTGCACACAGAGGCCAGGTTAGAAAGACAACACCTACATTGTGCTTGGCCATCGCTTAATACGGTGGGAGCAGGGCTTGAGGCTCTGAGCCAACGGTAGAGTGCTTACCTAGAATGTGTGAGGCAAGGACAAAATAAAAACGAACAAAAGAGGCCGCTACCATTGCAACAAGTTTCTACAATCTAAGCTACGTGTGGTGCTGCTGTCTAACACAGTACTGGCGGTATAGAAACTTCTCTGTTCTTGTCTCTTCACAAGGAAGAATTCGGTCAAGAGATGCAGGCAGTTTAAGGAGTTTCTGTAGCAAACACTCCAGAGAGACTGCAGTGGGCTATACCAAGATGGGGCCAGCACAGTGGGTTCTGTGTTGTGAGTCTGTGGATTAGAAATATTTTTATGAATATTTATTAGGTGGGTAGCATGTTGATGAGGTAAAGTGACTCTTTTTCCTCCCCAGTCATGGTGGACTGGATCAGCCTTTTGGAATATTCCCATGATCCTCTAGGAAAGCTCACAAGGAGGGTCAAAACCACACAATAAGTGACACTGTAACGAAGCCGGGGTCTTTGAGGATGCAGATTGCTCACTAGAGCACGTGTGTGGGCGAATGTCCTGGCCTCTTGGTTTCTGACATGGTGGGGACAACTGTCTGCAGCCGTGAGGGTGTCTAATCACAAAGGGATGTTCTGATTGCCGAGGTTTCCTGCCTCCCTCCCATCCAGCTCCTCTGAGACGTCACCAGGGTCATGGTTGATATCACTGCTGTCTGATATATTCATAAATACATACAAATACACAGGAAGATGTATGTAGGTATACCTGTAAACTGTGGGTGTGTGTGTGCGCTGTATGCGTGTGTGTGCATGTTGATATGCTTTCTCACACATGCATCTGTGAAGGCAAGAAGTGGTCACTTCATGTCTTCCCTCACTACGCTTAACTTTTAAAACAGGTTTTATGTGTATGAGTCTCTGCACAAATGGTCTTTGTCACTGTTCTATTGGTCCGAAGGGAAACCATAGCCAAGGCAACTTAAGGAAGAAATCATTTAACTGGGGCTTGCTTCCAGCTTCCCAGGGTTAGCGCACTGTCATGGCTGGGAGCAGGTGGAGCATGGTGGGCAGCAGGCAGGCAGGGTGAGGGAGAAGTAGATGGGAGCCACACCTTGATTTGTAGGCAGTGAGCAGAGACAGACAGAGAGAGAGAGAGACAAAGGCTGGTGCGAACTGTTGAAACCTCCAAGTCAGTAACACACCTCCTCCAACAAGGCCACACCTCCTCCAACAAGGCCACGCCTCCTAATCCTTCCCAAATAGTTCCACTAGCTGGGGGTCCGAGCATTTAAACACATAAGCCTGTGGGAGCCATTCTCATTCAAACCACCACATATGTGCATGTCTGGTGTCCAGGAAGGACAGAAGAGAGTATTGGAGACCCCAAAACTGGGGTTACAAATGGTGGTAAGCCACCATGTGGGAGCTGGAAACTGGATTCAGGCTCTCTGTAAGGACGGCAAGTGATTTTAATCACCCAGCCATCTTCCCAGCCCCTCCTCTTTACTTACTTAAATAATGTTTTTGAAACAGGTCTCTTACTGAAGCTCAGTGATTGGCTTGGAGCCCAGAGGCTCCTGTCTCCAGCTCTCGGTTCTGAGACTACAGTCATGTGCTACCATAGAACCACCACAGTCCAGAACCACCGTAGAACCACCACAGTCCTGTACACCATAGAACCACCACAGTCCTGTACACCATAGAACCACCCTTTACCTGGATCCAAACTCAGCTCCTCCTGCTTGTGCAGTGAACACTACCCACTGAGCCATCTCCCCAGGTTGCTGTTGTTTTGTAAACTGATACAAGCTTGATACACACACACACACACATGCACACACACACATGCACACACACACATGCACACACACACACACACACACACACACGCACACACACTTCAGGATGCAGACACACATGGGAGACGGTTATCCTTTAGGGAATGTTTAGTAAACATACTGCTATTCCTGAAGTCGTGTGAGCTCAGTTGTCACTGTTCTCAAAGATGCAGCTGCCTCTGCAATGTTCACCAAAGGATAAGACACATGAGCAGTTGGGCTGAGAAACTGAGTTCTGAATTCTTCTACATCAGCAAGTACAAGGTCACATGACAGTCTCCCAGGGAAATCCTCAAGAGAGAGAAATATGCTTCCAAGATGAGTGGCTACAGAAATGGGACACGCTCCTGACTTTCTGGTGTACCCATGAGGAAACAAAAGCACAGAGAGGTTGAGTGACTCCATCAGAGGCAGCACAGCCTGAAACAGGGGAGAGCAAACATGTCACCTTCACACAAAGTGGAGATTTCAGGAGGAGAGACCCCACAAGAAGGGAAGGACCCTCGGATGATGGGAGGTCGCAGCCCCTAGGGATCCAGGCCTGGATTGGGGTTCTCTCCTGGCAGACACTGAAGGGGTGAGGAGGTCCGCGAGTGCCTGTTCCTCTGGATGAGCCCTGTGTCCTTCCCAAGACCCAGCAGGGCTCTGGATCTGGGTGTCCTCAAAACCCGATGACAGATGACATTGATTGCAAGCAGACACATTCCAAACCTGGAAGAATGGTAACAATGCAAGCCTGAGAGGAGGCTGGGGAGTGGGCGGAGTCTAGCAAGGCCTGCTGGGCACTGTATAAGTCCTCAGCAAATATTTTCAGTGCCTACTGTGTGATGGGCTCCCTACTGTGCGCAAGACTTGGGGTTGAGGCATTCCTGGATTCTAGCCCAGAAGCTAGCTCTGTGGCACTGGGTGGGGGGTGGGGGTGGGGGTGGGACTCTTCAAGGAGTGGAGGCACTTCTACCCTCCCCATCCCCCCCCCCCCTCCACCCCACCCCTGTCATCACCTCATACCCAGTCCTCTGAGGCCAGCTGTCCCCAGGCTGGGTCCACAGACTTGGGGCCCTTGACACTGCTCCTTGCTCTCAGAGGCGCATTCCTCTCCAGCTGGAATCTGCACCATGACCAAGAAAAACATCTCCAGAGAAGTATACGCTCAAGTGGCATGGTGGCGACAGGTGTGGCCTTGAGTCAAGTAACCCCCCCCCTCCCCCCCAGTGAGGTGCTCTGGAGCAAAAGAAAGGCCAGGGCCTAGGTACAGGGTGGGTCTTCCCTTCCGCCTGCCTCCCTCAACGGCTCTGTGGTCCAAGGACCCTCCCATTCCTGATGTCCAGCCTTGGCTCTTCACTATGGGGGCGCTGGGGAGGGGGACAGGTGTACAGCAGGCCTTTGCCTTGGTGTCCCGGCAACTTCTGCTCCAACACTTGGCCTATGGACATGCAGTTCGGTCTTGTGGCAGCCGTTGCTCACGCATCCGTCTGTGACTTCATCTGTCCCTTCGTTGCTCTTCACCGAGAGCAGAGCAAACCCAGAGAACAAACACTTAGGAGCCTTCATGGCAGCTGGTTCGTGGAGGCTCATGCCTGCCATCCCAGCACTGAGGAAACTTAGGCAGAGGGATTGTGAGTTCCAGGCCAGCCAAGGCTACACAGCAAATTTCTGGCCCGAAAGAAAAGGAAAAGGAAAATGTAAAGAAAAGAAAAGAAAGGAAGGAAGGAAGGAAGAAAGGAAGGAAGGAAGGAAGAAGCTTTCATTGGAAATGGCTGCCATAGTGAGGCACCTTCCTTGGGATTGGCTGTTGGTCTGATGCTCCAGGAGCTATGATGGCTGCTGCTTAGCAAGGAAGGGCTACTTCATGAAGACCTGAAATTAAACAGACACATGGGTTTCTAGCCCTTACCTACAAGTAGTCTAACAATCCCTGAGCTATGGAACTTTCCAACAGGAAGCAGTTTCCAGAGCTGTCTGGAACGGTCTGGGCCACTGACCTTCCCTCTTTCCTTTTTGTCTCGCAGACCTTGAAAAACACTGGAGACCTACCAGAGCTTCCGCAAGGGTCATGGTGTGGGTGTGTCTCTGGTGAAGTCCTGAGAATCCTAGGCATGCCTCAGTGGAGCCAAGGATCCTGGGCTGCAACACAGAGGGGAGATCCCAGAGGAGAACTAAGCATCTCTTGTCCAGGGTGCTCTATGCTGGAAACAGACATATCTGTGTCTTTCCACAGTGTTAGAATGTATAGAATTGAGGCAGAGACAGAAAGCTGCTTCAGATGAAAGAGTCACTGCAGGATGCTGATGTGACTCATTGATAGAGTGCTTGTCTGGTGTGCATGACATCCTGGGTTCCATCCGTAGTGCTACATAAACTGGGCGTGGTGGTGCACACCTGTAACCCCAGTACCTGGGAAGCAGAGGCAGGGAGATCATAAATTCAATGTCATCCTTTGATACACATTGTGTTTGAGGTCAGCTTGGACTACACAAGACCCTGTGTTAAAATAAAAAAAATCAAATGGAAGATGGGCATGATGGCACACGCCTTTAACCCCAGCACTCAGGAGGGCAGAGGCAGAGGCAGGTGGATTGCTGTGAGTTCGAGGCCAGCCTGGTCTACAAAGTGAGTCCAGGGCAGCCAAGGCTACACAGAGAAAAATCAATAAAATAAATTAAAATAAAAACTCACAAAGAGTCACTGACTGGTTAAAGATAGTAATGAAGCCAGCTGGAGAGCTGCTGCTGGGGGGTCACAGAGCCGTGGGACTGCCGAGGGGAGGTTCAGACCTCGGTCCAGATGGACAAAGGCAAACTCAAGCAGAGGGGCTGTGCAGAGCTGAAGCCCCAGGGAGAGCAGAGAGTGCACAGAGGCCTCAGGTGACAGGTCACCAGAGTGTGAATGAGAGTATCACTAACATCTGCAGACCTGTGCATCCAGAAGGTTCCCAGGACTGGTTTCTCCTACAAAGTCTTATCTTAATTTAAAAAGATTTCTGAATCATCTCTGCAACAGTCCTCTCCTTCCACAGTGTAAGTCCCGGGACTGGACTCAGGTTTCGGGCTTAGTGGCAAATGTCTTCTCCCGCTGAGCCCACCCTGATAAGGTTTTAATATGTCCTCATTCTACTGTGATCCCATAGACTTTGTCCTCCTTTTACTTTTGGAACAGACTCTCAGTTTGTGCCTGTTATGCAGCTGTAGTGAGAATTCTGGTTTCTTTAAAAACTCAGTTATGTTATGTGAATGGGTTTTTTGTTTTAATGCCAGGTGTGGGATAGGAGGCTGCTTCCTAGTAGGTGATTTGTCTTGTGTACTAGCAGGAGCGCGTGCGCGCGCGCGCGCGCGGGGGGGGGGGGGGGGGGTGCTTTGCTAGTTACCCATAGTTTAATTCCGAGGACTCTGGAGAGAGTACAAAAGCCAGAGTCTCTAGATGGGTGGGGGTGGGAAACCCTGAAGAAGGCAGCTGCTGCTGCCCCTGCTGCTGGTGCCCCTGCTGCTGCTGCCCCTGCTGCTGCTGCCCCTGCTGCTGCTGCCCCTGCTGCTGCTGCCCTGCTGCTGCTGCTGCTCCTGCTGCTGCCCCTGCTGCTGCTCCCCTGCTGCTGCCCCTGCTGCTGCTGCCCCTGCTGTTGCTGCTGCCCCTGCTGCTGCTGCCCCTGCTGTTGCTGCTGCTCCAGCTGCTGCTGCCCCTGCTGCTGCTCCCCTGCTACTGCCCCTGCTGCTACTGCCCCTGCTACTGCTCCCCTGCTGCTGCCCCTGCTGCTGCTGCCCCTGCTGTTGCTGCTGCCCCTGCTGCTGCTGTCCCTGCTGTTGCTGCTGCTCCTGCTGCTGCTGCCCCTGCTGCTGCTCCCCCTGCTGCTGCCCCTGCTGCTGCTGCCCCTGCTGCTGCTGCTGCCCCTGCTGCTGCTGCCCCTGCTGTTGCTGCTGCTCCTGCTGCTGCCCCTGCTGCTGCTCCCCCTGCTACTGCCCCTGCTGCTGCTGCTCCTGCTGCTGCTCCCCTGCTGCTGCCCCTGCTGCTACTGTCTCTGCTGCTCCTGCTGCTCCTGCTGCTGCTGATTCTTCCTGCTGCTGTGTTTGCTATTTCTGGATTGCTGGTTTGCTGGAGTGCTGAATATTCTGATAACAAAGATTGGACTTGCCTCAAGGAACTCTATGTCCCTAATCAGCAGAAAGTAACTTATAGAGTTCTACACCCGCTTTTCCCTCTAACCTCCCTTCTCTCCTACCTAGTGTTGGGGGTTGGGGTTGGAAGGGATTATGGTAGAATAAAGGTTGGAAGGGAGGTAGAGGTATAAGAATCCAATAAAATAGATTTTTTTTTTTAAAGTATGCCAACATGTAGCAGTTCTCTATGGGATAAAAACCCTTTATCTTGAAGAAGATTCCTTAAGGCAAGCAATGTTCTAAAGCAGCTGTTCTCAAGCGTGGGTTGTAACCCTTTGGGGTTGAACAACCCTCTCACAGAGTGCTAGGGTCTGAAACTCGATGAAGGAAAGACCCCAGACTCAGATAATATGCAAACAACGAAGAGCATTTATTTCTGCAGAAGTCCAGCATGCAGGGATCACCACTCAGGCAGAATGGCGACCTCAGGGAGGTGAGCTCACGGGCTCCTTTTAAAGGCAGTTAGGGGAATTCCAGATGCAGTTAGGTCATCTTTGTTCCCATCAGTGTAAACTAGAAGCACGGATATGGGTGCATTGGGGATTGGTACCAAGTCAGGAGTTAGTCAGGAGGTAGAGGCTTTGGCTGGCACCAAGTCAGGAGTTAGTCATGAGTTAGGGGCCCTGCTTAAACCAACAGTTGAGCAACCTTATCTCCTCTGGCCAGATGTCTTGGCCAGTTCCGATTGGTTGCCCATTTTCTGTGTTTGTTTTTTTGTTTTTTGTTCCCTGTAAATGAAGTCTCTATTCATGAGAAAGAGAAACTTAGGCATAGGTTGGCTCAGTGAGAAACTGAAACTTGTCTTGGAGTTGGTTAGGCTTATTTAACCAGGCCCCCTCAAGGGGTAGGCTAAGACCAGTGGACAACACGGATGCTTACATTATGATTCATAACAGTAGCAAAGTTACAGTTATGAAGTAGTAATGAAAATAATTTTATAGTTGGGGTCACCACAACACGAGGCACTGTATTAGAGGTTGCAGCGCTAGGAAGGTTGAAAAGCCACTGTTTGAGGGGCTTGTTGAGCGCAGGAAGTAAACAGCGCAAAGGCTTCAGGAAGTCCCTGAAACTGACCAGATTTACTCTCCAAGTGTTGTATGTGCAGCAAAGACTGCTGAGAGACACTCTAAGACCAGCTGAGTTGACTCATCTGAAAGAGATGCCGCCTTAGTTAGGGTTTCTATCATGTGGTAAGACATCCTTTTATCAAGGAAAACATTTAGTTGGGGCTTGCTTACGTTCAGAGGCTTAGTCCGTTATCCTCATGGTGGCACGGTGTCGTGCAGGCAGACACAGCGCATGGCACTGGAGAGGTAGCTCAGAGTCGTACACCTGCATTGGCAGGAAGCAGGAGGAGAGGGAGACACTGGGCCTGGCTTGAACATTTGAAACCTCAAAGCCCACCCGACAGTGACATACTTTCTTCAGCAGAGCCACACCTCCTAACAGTGCCACTCCCTATGAATCTATGGGGTTCCGTTTTTATTCAAAGCACCGCAACTGCTCTTCAACCCATTGAGTTGCCTGCAGGTGGTACAGAACACTCCAGATTTCTAGTTTTCATGGTGTTTGATGATGGAGCCATCCATCCTTGTGTCATTTCTGCTCTAATAAGTAACTCCAATAAAATTAACTGGTTCACAAAGTTGGGCGTTCATGGTGTCCTTATTTTGGTCTGTCATCAGTTCCTTATCGACTTTTCTCATTCTCCCCAGTAGTGTAACGCAACAGTGCCCCATGGGAGATGCTGGACAGGGGTTGGTGTCCGTGTGCACAAACATGATGTGGAATTATCTTGCTTCAAGTTAAATGCTGCACATGAGAACCCTTTATTCCCAGGGGAATGCCAGGTCTTGCCTTTCGCTGGGACAGAGTGGTGCTCACGGAATGATCTGGGTCTTTCCTCATTCCTCACAGACAGAACCCTGTCTGCGTGCTATGAGCTGAAGAGGGCTCTCAGATGCACCAGACAAGCTGGGCCACGGGAGCAGCAGCAGGAGGAAGGATGCTCTGAGCCTCTCTCCCCATCCCTACCCCAACCTGCACCTGTTTCCTAGGCAGGTCTGTCTGCCTAGCCTCCTAGGTAGCCTGGCTTCAGCTCTTTTTGGTTTGGGAGATTTTTCAACTTCTCTGGGTAGATGAAGGAGTTTGCTTTTGAGGTCTGAGGGTCGTGACCCCGGCAGCCCTCTTCAGCTATTACAAGGGTACCTGCCACTGTGTAACAAGTGCTCACGTTAGCTCACAGCTCTGCAGGCCTCAAGTTCGAGGGCTGTGTCTGGGTGGGTTCTGCTCTTCTCTAACAAGGCTCCTCAGGGTGTGGTGGGACGGTCCTCTAGCCCTTGGATCTAGGAACAGAATCTGCTTCCCCCTGCCCCCCAAAAAAAGTGGTCATTAAAGCCTAGACTGATCACGCAGGCTCATTGTCCCTACTCTGGGAAGTGGCAGGATGACAATTTCAAGGCCTGTCAGGACTGCAGAGTATTCAAAGCCAGACCAGTCAACTTAATGAGACTTTATCTTCAAAGAGAAAGGAAAAAACCAGAAACAAAAAACAAAAGAGGGCTGGAGTGCATCTCAGTGGCAGAGTGATTGTAAGGCCCTGGGTTCAATTCCCACTTAAAAAAAAGCCAATCAAAAAAAAAATAAAAAATAAAAAATAAAAAATAAAAAAAAGCCAATCATTGGGTTGTCAGAAGATCCCTATTCACTACAGTTATTAGCTGAGGACACCACTTGTCACTCCCTTTCAATGGGAGTCACTGCCTGCTCCTGGAACCTTCTAGAATTCCTTCTCATGTGGACCTATCATATTTAAAGAGCCCACAGACTCCTCCATTTTCATTCTCTCTCTCTCTCTCTCTCTCTCTCTCTCTCTCTCTCTCTCTCTCTCTCTCTCTCTCTCCCTTCCTCCCTCCCCTCCTTTCGCCCTCTCTGCCCACTCCCCTTCTTTTTCTCTATTTAATATTCACATGTATAGCCCAGGCTAGCCCCATCTCTCAATTCTTTTCCCTCAGCCTCCCGTATTTCACTGGTCACTGTGCTGACCCTCTCAATCTGCTGAGCCTGTCTCTCATCATCTCTCTGCTGCCAGCCAGAGAAGACATTAGCTTCCTCGCTCCCAAATTTATTTACTTAATTGATACATAAAAATAGTTCATATTTTATCCTATATTTTGAAAGGCGCCTATAGATTAGAATGGCAGAATCTGCTGTTAACTTCCGCACAGTCAGCGGGTTTTGTGGAGGCAGTTAACCCTGCCCTCTCAGCATGCGGCAGGAACGCGCTGTGCTGAAACGGCACTGTGGCTTGAAGGTCAGGGCTTGCCTGGGCTCCAGAAGGAACTCAAGACCAGCCCAAGCATCTTGGAGAGAACTCGCTGGAAGTTAGAGAAAAGGGGATGGCAGAGAAGGCTGAGGGCATAGCGGGAGCGTTGGCCTAGGATATGCGAGGCCCTGGGCTCAGTCTCCAGCACCACGGAAGAGATAAAGCAGACAAAGAGCCCAGGGAAGAGAGGGAGAGAGAAGGGAGAACAAGCAATGTATTTTCATTAACTACTTGTCCTCCTGCACCACAGATCTCATGGTTGGTTGTTTTGAAGACAGTGGTTAATGTAGTCCAGGCTACCCCTGAGCTCACTGTGGATGAGCCTTGAACTTTGGATTCTCCTGCCTCTGCCTCCAGAGTTCTGGGTTCCGAAGTGTGTGCCTCATGCCCAGTGTCTGCAGTGCTGGAGACAGAGCCCAGGCCACTGAGCATGTCAGGCCAACACTCTACCAGCTGAGGCCCGTTCCCAGCTTTGGTACCACATGACTCTTGACCTTATTTGTCATGTCTGTTATGTTCTGCAAACGGCAGCTCTCTAGCTTCTAGCCACCCAACCTTGCTTCCTGCTCCCTGCCTTCTGCTCAAACAGTCTGCTCAAACAGTCTTCTCGACACCTCCACCCTCTGCACAGGCTCCACCTACTTCTGGGATTATACAGGGTGTCTATCTCCCCAACTAGCAGCTGTGCCCCCATGTTCACCCTGCCCTTTGCTGGCACCTCCCAGCAGGGCTGAACTGGCCTGGGAATCTGAGATCTTGGCTTTGAACTCTGCGTGTCCAGTAGTTGGCCACAAGACCCTAGACAAACTATCCCCTTTTCCCCTGGGACTCAATTTCCCTATTTGCACATCTGGGAGATTGGAATATGAGAGCTTCTCCACCGTGGTCACCTTTGAGGATCATCTGGGCTACTTGAGGAAAATGTAGCAGGAAGTCTTAGCAGTCCAGGCTGCTAAGCAGGCCACTCTAGGGTAGGGCCAGGGCAGGGTTTATCACAAAGCCATCCAGCTGTCTGACAACTGTGAGATTGGAAACTCCCTAGAGTGGCCAGGCAAGAATGTGGCTCCCATTAGGACCATCAGGGGGAGATGCTTTCTAAGGTCCTGACCCAGCACTCCTCCCCAGGGCCTGATGGAAGTGGCTAGAGGACACTCTGGGAGCTGCATCTTTCAACATCCTCCACCCCAAGTGCTACTAGTGTGAATTTAAGAGCTAAAATTCTCAATTCCCGTAGATTGGAGACAAGAAAGCGGCAGGAGGGAGCCAGGCATGGTGATGCATGCTTGGATTTCTAGCACGTGGGAGGTTGAGGCAGGAGGATTGCTGTGAGTTTTAAGCTAGCCTGGGCTACCATACATAGTGACAAAAAAGAAAGGAGGAAGGGGAGGAGGAGGAGGAGGAAGATAGGTAGACGTACACCCATAATTCACCCACTTGAGAGAAGGGAGCAGGAGGATTAAAAGTTAAGGTAATCCTTGGTTATAGAGTAAGTTCAAGGCCAGTCTGAGCTGCATGAGATGGTGCATGTATACGTGTTTGTGTGTGTGTGTGTTTGTGCACACACGCACACATGGCACGCAGGTGCCCTTACTTGTGTAGGTATGAGCAGCTGCCAGAGACTGACATTAGGGTGCCTCCTCAATCACTTCTCTACTGTACTTATTTGAGATCTGGACATTTTGGCTAGACTGGCTGACTCTCCAGCTCTGGGACACACTTGTTGCACTTGTTGGTGTGTTTTACCACTACCACGATTACCACTATCACCACCACCACGATCACCATCATCACCATCACCGCCATCACCATCACCACCATCACCACCACCCCAACAGTGCTGAGGTTAGCAATATGCACGTACAGGCTTTCTTCCTTATGGTTTTGAAGGACCACGGTCTGGCGTGGCCTTGTGCTCTGACGGTTCGTGTCCACACCCACCCTGAAGGCCTGCTGGACCGGGGAGGGAAGCATCCGGGGCCTGAGTGTCTATGTGGCAAAAGTCAGCTGTGTAGACCTTGAAGGCTCCCCAGCTTCTCAGGCCAGGACCGGGCACTGTGCCCCCAGTACAGTCCATTTGATGCTCCACAGCACTCAGCTCACTCTGCAAGGTTTCCTTCCAAACAAACAGCTTCCCCTTCTCAGGGGTTATCTGGTCACAGCCAGGTGGGCAGGGCCGGATTTCTGTGCTGGGCCCTCCCTGGAGGTGGGAAGGGGGCCAGACGGTGGGGTTGAGGCAGGGCTCTGGCAGGCCTGGAGGAGCCCGGATGCTCTTGGCCTGGAGTTCCGGGTGGGGCAGCTTGGGCTGCAGTTATATGCCCAGAATCGTTGGGTTATGGGGAGCTCTGGAGCTCCTGCTGGCTGGTGAGGTTATCGGGGTGTCTTGCCTTCATGACCCCTGGGTGCCCCAGGCCGTTCTTCATCTGGGGTTTTCCTCATCAGTTAGTATTTGCTGAATGAATGAATGAACGAACAAAAGAAATTGACAGATCACTTTAACAAATTCTGAATGTCATATGTGACAATTCTAATCACTTCTAAGTGCTTCAATTCTATTCTAAATGTGTCATGGCTGTGGACCTACTTAGGAGTATCCCCGTCTTACAGGTGAGAAAGTGATGGCACAGAGAGGTTAAGCCACCTGTGCAAGGTCACACCCTCCACCCACAGCTCCCTGTGTGGGGAAAGCAGGGTCCTAGGCTCTCTGTTTCTTTAAATTGTGGCCACACTCACATGAAGGCAGTAGGGCAGAGGAGAGGACAAAGCGCCCCTCAAGAATTCTAGGCTCACAGCCTGCATCAGTTTCCCCATCTCCCAGCGTAACAGGACGGGGTTGTGGTTCTCCTGAGTGACAAACAGATGACACCAACAAGGGTCCCAGAAGTCTGTGGGGCAGAGGAGGGGCAATGGCTGAGTGTGGGGCTCTGACACCAGGAAGGGGTCCAAACGGAGGTGGGGCCCACGAAGCCGTGGTGCATTGTACCGATCTGTGGACCTCCCGTCTTCCTGTCCAGCCCCTCTGTCTCCGAGGCTTGGTCTCATTTGCAGGCTATCCTTTGGTCACCCCATGTAGATCTAGGAGTCAGTCCAGTGGGGTCTGTTGTCTCTCAACTACTCTCCAAAAACAGAAGGACTCTGCAAACAGTCCCAGGAAGCCAGCAGAGAAAGAAAACCACAACCTGGCATCCAGGCCCCTCCCAGGCCTGCAAGGCACTGTAGCTGGCAGGCAGGGCCGGGAACCTGTGCTCTGCTGTGTGGCTCTGTGGAGGCCATTCCCTTCAGGCCTCCTCTACTTCCTCCTACCTTCCTCAGTATCGCCCTTTCTGCTGCACTCTTTTGTTCTGTACCAGGCAGGGCATTTCTTACCCCAGGACATTTGCACACGCTGTTCTGTCCAGTCCCATTCTGTGGTGACTTCTTATTACTGCCTTATGGCAGGTGTCCTAAAAATGCCCTGTAGGTCAGGACAACTGTAGCTTCAGCTGGATTTCGTTCAAGTCAGCCTAGTTTATTTTGTTGAGTGATTTAAAAATTTGTTTACTGGCTGTCTCAAAAAAAAAAAAAAAAAAAAAAAAAGTACTTCTTTTGTGTGTGTAGGTGTGTGCACCATGTCCAAGGACAATTTAGAGGACTCAGCTCTCTCTTACTACCGTGTGGGCTGCAGAGTGGGGGATAAGGCGAATCAAACATTAAGCATGGCAGCAAAAAGAACCTTCACCCACTGAGCCGTCTTACTGGACAGGACAGGAACTCAAGCAGGCTAGGAACCTGGAGGCAGGAGCAGATGCAGAGGTCATGGAGGGGTGCTGCTTACTGGCTTGCTCAGCCTTCTTGCTGTCTTATAGAAACCAGGGCCACCAGCCCAGGGGTGGCACCATCAATTGATAAATGAGAAAATGCCCTACAGGCTTGCCTACAGCCCCATTTTACAGAGGCATTTATTTCCTCAGTTGAGGTTCTCTCCCTCAGATGACGTTAGCTTGTGTCTAGTTGACATAAAATTGTCCAGCTCAGACACAGACCCCATGAGAGCCCTTCTCTGAGAGTTTTGCCTTCTGTTGTCTCCCAAGGCTGGGCAGAACTCCTGGAATTTGGCAGATACAGGGATGGGAAGTTTGTACAAATGAAGGAAGGAAGGGACAACAGAATGCTCAGATGACAGCGAGGGAGTTCATCGTCTTGTTCTGCAGTGACAAAACAAGCCTAATGATCTGCCTTCCTCGCGGGACAGTTCATTGATGATCCTCGTGGCAAGAGTGCTTGAATTCTGGGGTAACTTACCCCCAGTTGTGAACTCCCACCTGGTCAGCCACACTTTGCCCTGCTCGGTGCTTTCAGAATGGAGCCTATGCTTCTGTTTCTGAGGTGATCAGAGCACCCTCATGAGTAGATGAGTGTCCCCTTGCTTGCAGACCTGAACCTGGAGGGCCTGGAAGGAGGAGGAGCGCAGGGAGTGGCAACTGGCCCAGGCATCAGACAAGCTGGGTCATGCCTTGTGCCCGGGGATCAGGCTGACATGGGGGTGGTGTGGCCTGACTGGTTGGGTGAGTGTAGGGTGTGGGATGGTGAGAGTAGAAGCCAGGGAACTGTGACACTCATGCTGTGGAGACAGGGGGACTCGGTGTAGACAGTGCCTCCTGCGCTGTCTCTAGCTCTTGTCAGTACTGATCCTGGGATTGGGGTCATCCACTCCATGGCCCCCACAGAATTCTGGCACTCTTCCTAGCCCCAGGGTGGTGCCAGGAACAAAGTCACTCCCAGAGGATTTCCCAACAGCATTGTCCCTTTGGTAGAGGGTGAGGTCAGGTGTTGGGGGCAGAACAGGCAGAGGCTGGGTCAAGAGAAATAGACCTGGAGGCTGGTGAGGAGAGGATCCCCAAAGGGAGGTGAGGGAGCTGGGTGTAGTCATTAGGAACGAAGGGGCCAGAGCCTTGAGTCCTGGCTCTTACTATGTATTTAATTAGCCTGTCTGCGTCCTGATTCCCTCTGATCGTAGTATCTACTTCATAGAGCTACGTGAGGATTAAAATCGTGGACACATAGGTAATTAGTATATGGTAGGTGTTCACATTTTTTTCACAAAGGGGAGGAGCTTAGGGGCAATTGCTCCCAGTATACTTGCTAAGTTTCATTTTCCTAGAAAAGGCATAGATGGTGGACTAGCAAGATGCCTCAGTGGGTGAAAAGAGTTGCCACCAAGCCTGAAGACCCCCCAGGACCCATATAGTAGGAGGAAATAACCTATTTCTGCATGTTGTCTCCTGACTTTGCTCATAGATAAATCTCGTAAAAGAAACGAAAGAAAAGAAAGGGGGGCGGTTAATGCATAGATGAGTCAGTCTCCTCCAGACCCATCTGTTAGTCAATTTAAGAGCTAATTGAGAAATGCCTCAGCAGGCTAGGTGTGGTGGCCTATGCCTCTCTAATCCCAGCACTTGGGAAACAGAGGCAGGCGAATATCTGTGAGCTAAGGCCAGCCTCATATATACAGTGAGTTCCAGGCCAACCAGGGCTACATAGTGAGATCCTATTTAAAAAAATCAAGCTGTGAGAATGTTTCTAGCTAAGGTATTAGTGGTTGCCTTGAAGCTAACAGAACAGTGAGTAGCTTGAGAAGCCAAAGGAACATGCTTTGTAAAGTCTAGAAGGGGAGGGGAGTATGAGGAAGAAGTTTGCGCTCAAGGGGGCTCCTGAGTCCCCCTATATCTCCGACAGCCCTTCATTCAGCCTTGGCTATATGAGATGGGCCACTATTGGACACACTCTGAAAGAAGGAAGATGGAAATTAAAGAAAGCCCTGGCAGGGCTGGAGAGATGGCTCAGTGGTTAGGAGCACTGCCTGCTCTTCAAAAGGACCCGGGTTCAATTCCCAGCACCCATACGGCAGCTTACAACTGTCTGTAACTCCAAGATCTGACACCCTCACACCAATGCACATAAGTTAAAATTAAATAAGAAAGCCCTAGCATCTCCTTGGGAATCATTGACTCCCTCTTTGGTCTCTGCAAACGGATGGGTCACCACAGGCTCTGCATGGGAAGAGGCCCCAAGGTTCCTGTCTCTGTCCTCTCTCTGTGGGTGTGGCCTTGGTTCTTACCCTATATTTTCAAAAGAACCCTTGACTGTGCCCATCTCAATGCCATCTCAGCGCCATCTCAGCGCCATCTCAGGGCCATCTCAGCGCCATCTCAGCGCCATCTCAGCGCCATCTCAGCGCCATCTCAGCGCCATCTCAGGGCCATCTCAGCGCCATCTTCATGGTCACTGTCTGTACTCGTGTGTGGAGGGTTCATGTGCATGTGTGTGAGCCCGTGTGTAGGTGCATGTGCCCGTGTGCATGCATAAGTGTGGAGACCAGAAGGTCACTTTGGGTCAAGATTTGAGCTCTCACCTGTTCCTACTGCCACGATTTGGCTTTACCACCACGGACTCTAGCCCTCTGGGACTGTAAGACAATTAAATGGTTTCTCTTAGAAGTTGCCTTGTGATGGTGTCACAGCAATAGAAAAATAACTAGGACATGGAAAGATAGGTATGCACCACCACTATGTTATACAGTGCTAAGGGCTGAACCCACGACTTCCTGCATGCTAAGCAAGCACTCTACCAAATGAGCTATATCCTCAGGCCCTATACGTAACTTTATGAAATCACAGCCACCCCGTTCCTTTATAGCTTGGTTGTGGCCTTCTGAGTAAGGTTTTTGTTCTCTGGCTCTTTACAGGGGGAAAAAAAAAAGCCGCAGCTTAGTTTTACTCCATCAAAAATAAATAAATAAATAAATAAATAAAACTACCTCTGTAATCTCCATACTGAGGAGGCTAAGAGTTCAAGTCAGGCTGTGGCAGGTGCCTTGGTCCCTGCCTTCTGCTATTATTTGAGTATGGAGTGTCCAATGCTTGGTCTCCAGACTGAGGAGCCTCTAAGAAGTGGGGCCTGCTGGGAGTAGATCACTAGGGTGGGCCTTCTCTGAGAGTGAGAGTCATGTGCAAGGTCCCACAGAGGCCAGAAGGGGCCATCAGTCCCTGGATCTGGTGTTACAGGTAGTTGTAAGATACCCTAAGTGGGTGCTGGGAACACAACCATGAGAGCAGCAAGGACTCTTAGCCGCAGAGCCATCTCTCCAGCCGCAGCTTATGTTTTTTTTTTTTTTTATTTTGGCTTTTCGAGACAGGGTTTCTCTGTGTAGCCTTGGCCATCCTGGACTCACATTGTAGACCAGGCTGGCCTCGAACTCACAGCGATCTGCCTGCCTCTGCCTCCCGAGTGCTGGGATTAAAGGCGTGCACCACCACGCCCGGCTGCAGCTTATATTTTTAATGTAAAAATATTTACTTTAAAAGTAAAGTACTTTACTTACTTTAAAAGTAAAAGTAAGATGGACCGTGCTTTGTTCTTTACAGAGGGGCTGTGTTTTGCCTGTGTTCCAGTGCCAACCCTGACTCGAAGCTTCCACCTAGACCTCCAGCCTGAATGGGAGGAAATGGGCAAAGCAAACACAGCCAGAGTGAACCAATGAGCTTCCATTCCATCCGCAGGCTTCTGGCCAGCTGGCTTCTGAGCCCAGGCTGGCGGGTCCTCCAGAGAGAACCCCACAAAGCTGCCAGAGCATGGCTGGAGCACTCAAGCACGTGGCTCTCACACTGCCTCTTGCCCTGCAGCCTTGGGCAAGTGAAGCCCCGTTGCTGGGCTTGCTCCTTCTGTGTGGTCACAGGGTCACTGGGCCTCCACATGGTAGTTGTAAAAATGGTAACTACTGGTCTGACTTCAGTGATTCTGGGGTGTGGGAAGTGGGTTGTTGACGACGCCCATCTCTCAGCCTTACTCAGATGATCACCCTTCAATGAAGTCTCTGGAATCTCTCCTAGTCAGTGTCAGAGACAGTCTCTCTCAAAACAAACAAACAACAACAAAAAAAACAAAAACAAAAAACAAGCAAACAAACAGTTAACAACAATGGCAAAAACAGACAACTTGGCAAGATGGCTCAGCAAGTAAAGACATTTGCTGCCAAGTCTGATGACCTGAGTTCTAGTCCTGGCAAGAGACCCACATGGTAAAAGGGAAAAACTGACTCCAAGTTGTCCTTGGACTTACACACCTGCACACACACACACACACACACACACACACACACACACACACGACTACACCCAGGAAGACACACATACAAAGTACTTACTTCTACTCTGGGAGCAGGTGCTTGGAGAAAGTCCCAGGGCCCCTTGGGAATGAATGTTTAAAAGTCATCTCAGAAAACACAAAACAATTATTGTTTCTTTTATCTTTAGCTCTAAGCTCGCTTGCCAGTTTCCTGGGATCATTGCTTCCTCATGCCTGATGTGCTGTGATGACCTGGAGGGCAGAGGACCGGACCACACCTTATAGGTGGGAGGTGTGGACCACCACTGCAGGATGGCTCATGCTGTCTCCTTCTCCAGGAATCCATGCCTGAGCCCTGAGCCTGTCATTTCAGTTTCTAGTTCAACACGGACAAGACTAAGGTGTCCATGCGAGGGTCTTTAGAACATTCCTTCAAGGGATACCCACCTTCCCAGCCTAAAACACTTGCCTTCCAGAGGCCTTCCCTAAATGTCGTGACTCTTTTCCTTTAACCTTGCAGCTATTCCATCTACTACAGATTCCTCCCCCATCTATTGCTTATCATAAAACCTTTATCACAAATTATTCTTGCCCTCGTATGTGTGTTTATTTCTTTACTTATTTTTTTACCCAAGCTCCCTTGCCTGACTGTGCCTTCTCCTGGGTCAGAGATTACATTGTTTTCACTCGTCACTGTTCTCCCAGCGCCAGAACAAAGCAGAGTCTTTGGAAGGCCCTCAGTAAACAAGCTGCTGTTAGGTAGCGTGTGTTGTACGTGCCTGTGGTCCAAGAACACAGAGTGGAGGCAAGGAGGACCAGGAAGGAGCTCCAGGCTAACCTGAGAGACACAGAGAGACTCTGCCTCAAAAACTAGCCAGTTAGGGATGTGACCAAGTTGGTAGAGTCCTCACCTGGTGTACTGGAAGCCATGGGTTCAAGTCCCAGTGATAACAAAAATGTGCATGGCCACTCACATCCTTGAAAGATGGAAGCAGGAGAATTAGAAATGTAAGGTTATCCCCGCCAACTACACTGTGTGCATGAAGCCAGCAGAGACCCTGTCTCCAAACAAAAGTTGGTAGTGGTAGCCTGGAGAAAGGATGCTACAGTTAAGAGTACTTTCTGCTCCTCCAGAGGACCTTGGTTCAGTTCCCAGAACCCACATCAGTTAGCCTGCAACTCCTGCTTCAGGCGGCTGTCAGTCTTCTGGCCTCTGCAGGCATCCATACACACTCACAAAGACCACAAAAAGTCCTCACAGGATGTTGAATAAATTAAGACTCACTTGCAGCACCTCTCAAACTTTTGGGCATACACTGGTTATCTGAAGATTTTGTTAAAATGCAGGTTCTGGTTCAACAGAATGCTGCTGCTCCCACCGTGGGCCACACCTTCGGTAGTAGTAGCCTAGGCTGAAGTTTGTCCTAGCTGGCTACCCATCTCCCCAACTCCTCTTTCCCTTCTCATTGCTCAGAAACCCCAATGGAGTTAACCAAGGAGCGAGAGACACTGCAGAACACAAAGCACCGAGGCTCTGGAAGCTGAGCTGAGCCAAACAGCCCACCTCTCCAAAGCTGCCCCATTGCGGCATGCCCCAGTTTGTCTGGTTCCAAGAGCTAACAAAGATGATCCCATCGTGAGTACCCAGGAAAGTTGGCCTCCTCCCATTTAACAGCTTGTCTTCCTTCCTGTGCCAGGCTCACTATGCAGGGCCCAGCATCTGCTTCACACAGCCTGCCTCTTGCTCCCCCTCTTCCCCTCCCCACCCTACCCCCACCCCCCATCCCAGACTCAGACTCAAACCATTTTCTCTAGCAGCAGTGAAAGTTAAAGGTAGCTGGACTGAGCTAACAATGCCCTCCCCCACCCCCAGCACACGACCCACCTCTGTGGGAATGTGTGGTGACCACTTGTCCTCCAAGAACCCTTTCTCCATGGAATTCTGCGTCCAGTGCTCACCCACCCATGTCACTTTGGGTGCTCAATCAGAAGAAGTGTGCTTATGTGTGAAGGTCCAAAGCAAGGTTTCTCCAAATGTGGTCCCTAGGGGCTGGGGAGATGGCTCAGTGGGTAAAGGCGTGGTCTGCGAGATGAGAGCTGGGGTTTGGGTCTGCCTTTAAGCTTCATTTGAAATCTAGATAGGAGGAGTGAGTGAGTGCATGAGCCAGCACCCCAGAAAAGGTCATGGGGTGGCATGTGCCTGTAGCCCCGGTGCTGGGAGGTACGGGGACACGGAGGATCCCTGGGGGCTCGCTTTCCAGCCAGTCTAGCTGAATCGATGAGAGATCCTGCTTCAGGACATAAAGTGGAGAGTGACTGGAGGAGACACCAGACCTCCATCTCTGGCTTCCACCTGCACACTTGTTCACACACGGCTGGCTGCACACATAGACTTATAACCCACACACATGCACACACACGTATGCACACACATGCACACACACACGCACATGCACACACCTTCCATTCATCACCACATCCGAACCCTCTGCAGAGGAGGGGGGCTTGTTAGGCATACAAGCTCTGAGCTCTGCCTCAGCCTCTTGGCAGGCTCATTAGCACCCTTGGAAACAGAGACTTGCCTAGCTGATGAGTCACAGATGCAAGGGTAGGTGTGTGGGGCCTCTAGTTTTTTTCTTCCTCCTCTTTTTTATTCAGGTTGTGTTCCCTTGGTGCCCACTCCATTGTGTCTGTGTTTTTGATCATAAGCTCCCTTAAGCCTCCCTTTGGAATCTACACAGGAGGAGTGAATACACGAGCTTCTCACGTGATCCGGTGCTGAAGGGAGATACCAGGCACCCAGGATGCTCTTGTCAGCTAACCCACTACAAAGCACACCTCAATAAACAGTTGTCCAGAGAATCCATCCGTAGAGCCTCAGCTGAGCCAGTGGGTCTCCAGACCTGCATCCAAGGAGCATCCTACACCACCAGACCAGTGAGAGCCATGCCTTCCCATTTGGCCCCAGAGAAGCATCCATTGCATCTGAGCCCTGGAAATAATGCGGTTTTCTCTAGACAGCCTTGTCACTGGGAACTTTGAGTCCTCTTTGGGTTATTCCTTTCTCAGGTCCCAGAATCATTCCACAGAGTGAATGGGGGCTAGGGCTGTAGCTCAGCTGGTGCAGTGTTTGCTCATAGGCAGGAGGGCCCTGGATTCTATTCCTAGCACCCCATAAACCTGGTGCAGTGATGTTGTCTGTAGCCCCAGCACTTGGGAGGTGAAGGCAGTGGCGTCACAAGTTCAGTGTTACTGTCAGCTGCATAGTGAGTGTGAGGCTAGCCTGGACTGTAAGATACTCTGCCTTAAGCAAACCAAACTGAAAGTAAACTAAGGAAAGTGTGACTGGATCCTGAATTCTGGGTTGCTGTTGTTCACATGCCCAGATTTCTCCATCTGAGCACAGGTTCACCCTCCTGTCCTTATCTATATAGCAATCCAGCATAGATCCACCCCACCTGCCCTCTCCAGCCTCTCTACCACACTTTCCCACAGGGCTTTTGCACTCACAGACTCTTGTTTGCTGAGCCAATTCCCACCAACCCTTCAGATGTCAGACCAACATTCCTTGAGGAAACCCTCCCCGGTAGCCTGTGTGTTGGGGGTGGGGTTGACAGTTAACACTGATTGTCAGTTTGACAGGGTCTAGAATCATCTAGAACTTTGAGCATGTCTGTGAGGAACTGTCTAGATTGGGTTAATGAGGGAGGCACATGGGGGGGGGGGCTAAATCTGGTTGGCACCATTCTGTGGAATGGGATCCTGGCCTGAATAAAAGGAGAACACCAGCTGAGCACCAGCGTTCTACCGTCTTCTTGACTACAGATGCCACAAGCTCCTGCTGCTGTGACTTTCCTGTCAGGACAGACACTCCCGCAAACTGTGAGCCCAAACAGACCTTTCCCTCCTTAAGTTGCTTTTGTCCAGTGTTTTATCACAGAAGTGAGACAAGCGGCTAAGGCAGGGAGTGAAATCCCCAGGGCTCCCTCGTAAAAGGAACTGTTATTCTCCTGCTCAGTTGTCATCTGGGAGGCTCACTGCCTCCTTCTGCTAACCTAGGCCTAGTTCCTGGAAGCTTCTAGTCTCCATACAATCTAACGGAGGCCTAGAATGTTTTCAGCCTCTGAGACTTACTGCTAAATAAGCCCACCCTTACTTGTTCTTTCTGAGCTCGGGGCTGGCTGGTCCAGCTCAGCTGTTCTGACTCAAACTCCTCTCTCAGCTGATTTACTTAATTCTTGGCCCCTGGATTGCTCTGCTTGGCCTCAAACTAACTCAGCAATCTGCTCTAATCTTCTGACTTCTTCTCGTTTTCTGGCTCATTCCACCTTCACCTGAGTTCTCTCTCTGCAACCCATCTCTCTATTACTGTCCTGGTAAGAACTGCCTCCCCTCTCTGTAAAACTGCCTCTTAAGTAGCTTCCCTTTCCTCTCTCTTCTCATGAGAATTGGACCTATCTTATTCTGTCAAATCTGCTCTGATTTGTCACCTTTTCTGACACTCAATTAGGCATCACTTTCAAACATGGGTGCTTCCTTCTACAAACTTACTTTACCTTTGTTTGGGATTAAAGGCATGGACCACCATGCCTGGACCTAAGCTTTTCTTCACCTGATACCTGCTCTATACCAGGCTGGCCTTGAACTCAGATCTGCTTGCCTCTGTCTCCTGGATTAAAGACATATTTGTATTCCAGCCAGATCACACAGACCTAGGTCTTTGGATGTGATCTCTTTCCAGCTGGATCACAGAGACCTAGAAAGTCTTTGGATGTGATCTCTTGCCAGAACAGCCATGTTCTAAATAAACATTCCTCTATACTCCCTTTTGTCATAGCATACTGTCATGTAGCTGAGGGGTTATTATTCATTACCTCTGGGTGATAACACATCTGTTTCCAGGACACTTCCATGCTCACCTGTGGTCCAGTGAATGATCTAGTTATGAAGGCAGGAGAGGGACCTTTGTCTGGGTCTCAGGCCTGTCTTGGTGCACAAAGGTAGGTGCCCAGTAAGCAGTCCTCCAGAGAAACAGGTCATCCTGCTTCCCCTCCTATGACTCAGTCCTAGAGAGCCACATAGTAATAACCATCATATTCTATTGGTGGACCAGATGCCAACTGATGACATACCTCTCAATAGGCTGAGTGTCAGAGACCATGAAGATATATTTTAAAACAATCACATCTTCTCAAGAACTTGAAATTCACCCATCTGTTCATCCACCCACCCATCCATCATCTGCTTATCCATTATCCATCTATCCTTCCATCTGTCAGTCATCCATCTATCCATCCATCCACCCATCATGCACCCACCGTTGGTCCATCATCCATCCATCATCCTTCTGCCCAATGATGAATGGGACTTTGATGCCCACTATGCATCAGATGGTGGTGACTAAGGAGTGAAAAGATAAACAAGGTCTCTGCTTTTAAGAAGTGTATTCTCTATTGGGGAGTGAAGATGATGCATAAGAGAGAGAATGAGAGAGAGAGAATAAGAGAGTGAGAGAGAGAGAATGAGAGAGAGAGAGGTATGTAAAACATCATATAGGTAATTACAGGCTATGAACAGTATTGCTATGACTTCATGGTTCAGATATGGTCTGTTCTCACAAGGGATGAAGTGTTATATGTTGTAACCCCAGTGTGGAAATGTGAGAACCTGGTAAGACCTTTAAGAGGCAGGGCCTAGGGAATGTCTTTGGGGCTCTACCTTGGCAGGAATTAGACAGTTTTGTTTTGTTTGTTTTTTCTCCTGGGAGCTCTGATTCTTTTGAGATAGATGTTACAAAAGAAGATGCCTGGCCCATCCTTTGTTTCTAGCCCTTTCTATCACACCTCTCACTTTCTTGCTCAGGCGCCCACCATTGTAATGCCATCAGCCTAGAAGACTTCATCAGAGTTGAGCTGATACCAGCATGTGCCCTTGAGCTTCCAGAGCTGTGAGATAAGTAAGCTACCTTTTCATTGTAAGTTTCCTGTGGTGGTTTCTGTGTAATTGGACCCCACAGGCCTATAGGGAGGGACACTATTAGGAGGTGAAGCCTTGTTGGAGTAGATGTTGGCCTGTTGGAGTGGGTGTGGCCTTGTTGGAGTGGGTGTGGCCTTGTTGGAGTGGGTGTGGCCTTGTTGAAGGAAGTGTGTCACTGTCAGGGCAAGCTTTGAATCTTATATGCTCAAGCTACACCTAGTGTGGAAAGGCAGTCTCCTTCTGCTGCCTTCCGATCAAGATGTAGAACTTCTTCTCCTTCTCCAGCCCCACATCTGCCTGCTGCTGCCATGTTCCCCACCAAGATGACAATGTCCTAAACCTCTGAAACTGTAAGCCAGCACCAAGAAAATGTTTTCTTATATCAGAGTTGCTGTGGTTATGATGTCTCTTCACTGAAATAGAAATCCTAACTAAGACACATTCTCAACCATTCATGAAGCCAGAATACAAATGTTGTTGATGAAATAATTAGCAAAATAAACACACACACACACACACACACACACACACACACACACACACACACACGTTACCCAACCTCAGGTATTTTGTTATAGTTATAAAAAATGGAGGGTTACAAGTGGTATGGGAAAAAAGTCTTTTTAATGAGCACACTCTATGTACTGGCTGCTGGAGACAGAAGACTGAGTCTAGAGGCCAAGGCTACCTAATCCTAGAATCCCAGATCTCTAACCTCTGGGTGGGTCGGATCGGGGAAGAAGACACAGACTGTAAGCAGAAATACCTCAGGTCCATCTAGGAATGGAGTAAGGCCTTATAGACCAAAGGTTGAGTTGGCCATAAGAGTTTCAGTAGCTGTCTGCCTAGAAGTATAGACATGACTTAGCTGAGAAAGAACAGGTCTCACCTAGCCCTGTAAAGCTGTGACCTTTGAACTCTTGCCTGGGGTTGGCAGGGTGACTCCTGTCTTAGTTTGATTCCTTATAAGTACTGTGAAAAAAGCAGCTGGTGGGGGTAAGGGTTATTTCAGTTAGCACTTCCAAGTCAATCATCAGTCAAGACAATCTCTCACAGACTCGCCGCTGGCTGGCCCGTTCTGACTGTGGTGACCCTTCACCTGAGGTTCCCTCTTCCCAGGACTCTAGGTTTGTTTCAAGTCGACAAGAAAACCTCACCAGCACACTGCTGATGCTCAGAGCTTCGTTAGGACTCATGGGCCATCCCAGGTCTTGTGGTTAGATTTACCCCAGAGGGAGGGGCGCTGAGGTCTGACCATGACCTTAGAGCCTAAGGGATAATGCTTACACAAAGCTCCCTAGCATGCTTGGAAAGAAAACACATGAAGCGACAAGTGGGTAACAAGTAGAACTTTCCAGCATTGGTTACCACATTCCATGAGATGAGAAATGTGGGGATTCATGTATTCACGGCTGTAGTGCCTGGCTCAGTGTCTAGTGCACAGAAGGGCCAAATTAAGCATCCCTTTAGTGAATATTGTTTCCCTAAGTCATTGTTTGACAGAAGGGAAGGATTTTGTTTTGAAAAATAGAAATATTTACAGAACACAAAGGATGCTCCCACAGGCTGAGGAAGTACATTCGTGGTGGTACCAAAGACGTCTAGATGGCAAGTGCCCACCTCCGGAGCATTAGTGACAAGGACTTTGTTTTTCTTTTTGGCTGGGTTTCATGTATCCCAGATCCTTGCTGGACTCAGACTTACTATATAGCAGAAAATGTTCATGGATTTCTGTTCTACTGCCTCCACCTACTAAGACTACAGGCATGCACCACCACACACATCTCATGGGATGCGACTACAGGCATGCACCACCACACACATCTCATGGGATATGATTACAGAAATATAGCTTCACACACAGCTTATGGGATGCAGGGCTCAGATGAGATATTGCTAGATAAAGTACTGTATTAAAGAGCCACATTCCTAGCCTGGGCTTTTTTTCTCCTTCTCTTTTTTAGGGCTTTTCAGTACCACACTGTGCTCTGCTCGTTCTCACCGAAACAGCCTCCTCAATGGGCTGAGGACGCACTGGGGCTCTCTCCCATGAGCCATCCTGGTCTCCAGATATCTGGGCTACGGTGAGGTTGGTGGTAGAAGATAGGACCCAAGGTCCATTTCTTGCTTCCTGGTACCCTCTTGACTTCAGAGAACTTGAAGTCAGGGAGAAGACAGCTCTGGTCCTATGGTGCCAAAGACCTTGATAAACGTGGGAGCCAGAGGCAGAGCAACAGGTGTTTTGGGTGCATGTGCCCAACAATGACAGTGGGAAAGCCCTGAATGCACCTTTTGTGTTTCACAGTACACTCCGTGTCCCATATCTGTTCCTACTGTAGCTTTAAGACACAAGCCAGCCCAAGGCAGCATGCTTTGAGGCTGTGTCTGCCTCCAGGGACTGGGAAATCCTGAGAGCATTGTCTTTGGAAATTATCAGACCTCTTTGTCAAAAGTCAAGCAGAAAACGCCATACCATTAATCTTTCTGGTTCAATTTCTGAGCAGACAACCAATCGGAACCAAACTCCACATCCCCGGGAACCCCACTTCACTGGCAGCTCTGGAACCCCTCCCAGCATGCTCTTGGAGTGCCAATGGTTGTGGACAGAGGCTGTAGCTTTCCTGGCACACAGAACCCTGGTGTCACACCCAGAGCCACACAAGCTGTGCATACTGATAAATGCCTCAACCCCAGCACTCAGAGGGAGAGGCAAGAAGGTTGGAGGCTCAACAGCAACTTTGGCTACTTAGGGGTTAGATGCTACACTCGCCCCGACTCAAACAAAACAAAATAAACAAAACAACAAACCCAAGCAAACAAAAACCCGAGTCCTGAGGATGTAGGGTGCTGTGTTCTGACGTGGGACTCAGAAGGTCGTTTATGGATCTCCAGATAGACAGGTCTATAATAAGCAGGTGCAAGCAGCCAGAGGAATGTAGCAGCCCATCTACTTAATTAGCCCCCTTATTCGCAGGGAGCTTCATGGAAATGGATTATAGGTATTTCTGCCATCCTATCAGACAGAAAAACCACATCTTGCAGGTATGGCTCATTGCCCAACTCACAGGCAGAATCCACGAGACCCAGAACTCACAGCCTGAAGCCAATGTCTAGCAAGACTTGTATTTTCTAGTCTCTGCTGGAAACCGTTGTCTGTAAAGTGCCCTTCATGGATAGTGGCGGTAGGTGGGTGATGAGGGGAGAGGTTCTCAAGACAGCACAGCACAGCCTACAGCAGGGCCTGGCAGGGCCTACGGTCCTGCCTACCGTTTTTCACATGCCAATGGACAGCAAGCTGAACCACACCGAGAAGTCTGGGCCTTGGTGTTTTGTGGTGTTGGATTTGTTTTCAAAAACAAGGTTTTCAAGGCAAGGTTTCATGCAGCCCAGGCTGGCCTCAGACTTACTACAGAGACAAAGACAACTTTGACCATCTCCACCTCTGAAGTACTGATCACTCTCCAGATTTCTCTGCGAATTCCTTGTCGGAGGATCCTTCTCCATCTCTGGGAGAGTGGCCAGGAGGTGGGACTGCTCAGGAAGCTTGGAAGGCATTTATTCTCTTCCTGTAACCAGAAGCGTAGGAAGCTGTAAGCTAAACGTAAAGCTGACGTGAGGTAGGAAGCTGTAAGCTAAACCGTAAAGCTGATGTTAGATGAAGCAAATGCCATGGGTCTGCAGAGGGTGGCCTCTCAGCCCAGCCTCCCTCTTCCTTGAGACTGGGCAGCTTTCAGAAGGAGGGCGATCCATCAGGAGATCATTGACATCAGTTGTCACCTTGGCTGAGTCTAGACTCATCTAGAGACAGACCTCTAGGCATGCTCTGAGAAACTTTATGGATTGTGTCCATTGAAGCATCAAGAGTCACCTTAAAGTAGGTGGCACTGTCCCATGGGCTGGTTGAAAAGGGAACCAGGAGCTGAGAACCAGCTTTACCTGTCTCATTCCTGACCGTGGATGCAGTGTGACCCACAGCCAGCTAATGCACCAGACATGGTGGACTGCACTCTCAAAGTATGAATGAAATAGACCCTTGCTCCATTAAGTTGCTCTGTGAGATATCTTGTTACAGCAAAGAGAGAAATAATAGACACAACTGGCCTTTGTTCCCAAGTGAAGATGACACAGACCATGTGTCTCATTTAATCCGAGATGTACACATGACACGTGCGAGAGGTATGGACACCTGTAAGCCATTGGGATGCACAATCTTGCTTTATGCTAATAGGTGCAAAGGCGACAGCTAGAACTCAGCCTTCAGATCTGAGTCACCAAAGTTTATTCTACTCTTTGTTTGTGTGTCAGTTGTCTATTGCTGTGTAACAAATAGCCCCACACTCGCATCAGCTGTTACGATTGTAACAATTGTATCCCCAAGCAACATCTGTTCATTATCTCACAGTCTGAGTGGATCTTGAGTATGAGCAGGTCTTAGCTAAGCCCTCTACCTCAGTGTCTCACAAGGGTTCCATTAAGGTGTTGTTCATAGCTGGGGTCTTATCTGAAGTCTCAGCTGGGGATGGATTCACTTCAAAGCTCACATGATGTCGGAGCACTGTGCTCTTTTTTTTTTTTTTTTAATTTATTCTTGTTACATCTCAAAGTTATCCCATCCCTTGTATCCTCCCATTCTTCCCTCCCTCCCATTTTCCCCTTATTCCCCTCCCCTATGACTGTGTCATTGTGGTCTTTTAGAGGGGGACAGGATGGCTAGGCAGTGGTGGCGCATGCCTTTGATCCCAGAATTCCCGAACCAGAGGCAGGAGGATCTCGGCGGAATGGTCTATATCGAGTTCCAGGGCAGTCAGGGCCACACAGAGAAACCCTGTCTGGAAAAACAAACAAAAAGGGGGTGGGGGTGGGTGGGCTGAAGGTTTCAGTTCTCTGTTAGGTGTTGGCAGAAGCATCTGTCACACAGATGCATGCGAGCCTAGAAGGCAACAGAGAGAGTTGGCTGGTGACACAGAGGTTACAGTGTTTTGCAGCTTAGTCAAGCGACACCCATCTCATTTAGTACACTCACCAGAAGTAAGTCATACTATCCAGTCTGCTGCTGGGGAAGATGCATGCACAGGACTGAATGCACACAAATACCAGGCACCTTGGGCATTAGAGGTCAGCACAGAAGTCTAGTCTGTTCTTACTGAACAGAAGTCAGTAAGCCCTCCGGCATCTATGAGGACTCAGCACCCCAGCCATGATGCTTGAACCACATTTATCTTTGGTTATTCCCTAGTGACATATGTACCTATATCACAATTACTTTAAAATTTCTATCCTTTTTGGCAAGGATCTATGCTGTCTTCAAGATCTATTCTGCTAGGCTGTGTGATGGTTCCTGCCAATTATCAACCTGATGGCATCTAGAACCATCTAGGAGACAAAGCTCTGGTCATGTCTGCCGAGGACTTTCTAGATTGAATTAGCTGAGGTGGGAAACCCACTTGAATGTAGGCAGCACCTCCCAATGGGCTGAGATCCCAGACTGAAAAAAGAGGAGAAAGCGAGCTGAGCACCAGCACCCATCTGCCTCTCCAGGCTTTCTGACAGGAGCCAGCGTGAGCAGCTGCCTCGCACTCCTGTTGCCATGACTTCTGAGCTGAGCACCAGCATCCACTTTTCCTGCTTTCTGACGGGAACAGATATAACCCCTTCTTTCCTTAAGAAGGGGTTTTGTCAGATGTTGTCACAGCCATAAGACAAATAACAAACACAGGCTGCTTAAGGCTGTGTTCAGATGTGGCCCACACTTGGCTAGCTCTGTGCATTCCTTTTGAGAATAAAGAAGAGCCAACAGAAACACTGACAAGACTGTGAAACGTGTCAGCTGGAACATGCCCAGTGAGCTAGTGCCCTCTCTCTCTCTCTCTCTCTCTCTCTCTCTCTCTCTCTCTCTCTCTCTCTCTCTCTCTCTCTCTCTCTCTCTCTCTCATCTTACTATGTAGCCCTGCCTGGACTGTGTTATGTACATCAGGCTAGCCTCAAAGTTATGGATATTTATCCACCTCTGCCTCTTGAGGGTTGGGATGTAAGCCATGAACCACCAAGCCCAATGGTCTCTCTCTTTAAGGAAAAAAAAAATATGTGCCTGGAGCAGTGGCATGTGCCTGTAATCTGAGCACTCAGAGAGGCAGAGGCAGGTAGATCTCTTTTAAAAAATAAGAAAATAAGATGCCAAGCAGCAGGTATTATATGGAGGTTTATTGCATGAGCATGGGGAGAGAGGGAAGGGGAGAGGGGTACCCCAGAGAGAGAGAGAGAGAGAGAGAGAGAGAGAGAGACAGAGGAAGAGGGGACGAGGGAGAAGGAGGGAGAGAAGTGAGAAAGATGAGAAAGAAAAGGGGCAAGAGGGAGGGGCAAGGTGGGTGTGTCCCTTTATATACTGGGCAGGGGCCACACCCCTGTGGCAGGTAGGCAATGACATCATAGGTAGGCAGACTGAAACAGAATCTTAACAATCTCTTTGAGTTCAAGGCCAGCCTGGTCTACAAAATAAGTGCAGGATAGCCAAGGCTACACAGAGAAACCCTGTCTCGAAAAACAAAAAACAAAAAAAGGAAGAAAGCAAATATGTGATATGTGTGCATATCTATGTATGTGTACACATGTGTGCACGTACACATATGGAGTCCAGAACAGCATGTCAGATGTCCTCTTTAATTCTCCACCCATATCTTTGAGGCAAGCTCTCTCCCTGAACACGGGGGCTTTTGCTCAGTTAGAAGCCAGCACCCCCCAGCAATCCTCTCGTCTTGCTCTGATCTGTAGTTGTAGGTGTTTCCAGGAAAACCTCGCTTGTTACGTAGGTGCTGGGACCTAAACTCCAGGCCTCATGATTGTGGGTTAAGAGCCCTTAACCGCTGAGCCGCATACGGAGCTAACCCTGCATGTGGCCTTTCTCCATGGCGTTTCCTGTCTTCACACACCCTGTCTCCAAGCAGATGACCCTGTTATTAACCAGCTCTTGACAAGTGGCCAAGAGGCCACAGTGGCATACAGAAATGGGCATGCGGAGCTCGCCCACCTCTGCAGCCCTGGGTCTCAGGGGGAAACCTTGCAACCTATCCGGTGTAGCTCTGCCCCAGGCAACTTTCATTTTTCTGGGGCCAGTGGGTACCAGAAGGTGATTTTACTCATGGAAATGGTAAGAATGTGACAGGTATACTTGTATACACACACATACACACACACACACACACACACACACACACACACACACACACACACACAATCTACTGCCCAAAGGCTCTCCAGCTTTCACCAGTGCCTTGTTGTTAATTGCTCATTGGCTAAAGTAAATCACATGGCCCAGCTGGAGCTCAGACCTGTGGGAGACTGTGCCCCAACCCCCCACTGGCAGCTAGAGTGGACATGTGCAGCATGTCAACAGAGTTTTTGGGAGTGAGAACTCTATGGAACATACCTTCCCTCTCCCCCACAAATCACGTTGGGGGTCTCAAGTTCATTACTGAAATGCCGAGAGTAAGCATACAACGTATATAAGGCAGGCTTCTGCCTCCCCCCTGGAAAGAGCAGTACAGTTAAAGAGAAAGTAAAGACCTACAAGCTGCAGGTGAAGGGAACAGGCGGGTGGGGCTCCCTCAGAAGGTCTAGAAAGGAAAGAGACCCTCAACCTACCCAATCCTTTCTATCGTCCTGTTCTGGTTCTTTCCAATTCAGGACACACCCATCAGCAGGAGGCCTGTGAGAAGAAACAGGAGGAGCCAACACCCAGCTTTCATTCAGGTATTGGTCCTTTTGCAGGGACTCTGCCTTGGCTCTGATAGCAGTCTCCTCTAGCCTGGCCTGCTGTCACGACTCCCATCATCCTTTGCAGCAGACCTTACTCCTCGGCCTTGTAGCCCCTTCAGTCAACACCATCTGGCTACAGTTTGCTAATGCTTTTATTTTGGTGGTGTTTATATTTGTAAATTTGTCTTCTATTTTTGGAGGATGGCACTGGCTTCCTGTTTGGCAACGCTGGGCTTCCTTTCAAGTAAATACGTTCAAACAAACACGTTGCCGTTCCTATAGGGCCTTTGTGCGGGGGTCCCTTCACAGCTTCCCAAGTCTCAGCTTCTTGGTGGAGCAAGCAAGGCTGTCTTTTTCAGGGCAGTTGTGTTGCACTACAGCTAACGTTTGTCAAGCAAGGGATGTAGCAGTTGGTAGAATGCTTGCTTAATATCCTGAAGCTCTGGGCTCCGCCCCCAGCACCACAAAAACTGACCATGGGTGCACACCTGTCCTCTGGCATTCTGGGGTAAAGACAGGGGGATCAGAAGTTCAAGGTCACCCTTGGCTATTTAGTAACAAGTTGTGGCCAGCCTGAGCTACATGTAACCTTGTCTCAATAACAGCAATAATAAGATAATGTTGGTAAAATATTTGACACATGGCTGATGCTTAGAAAATGATAGTAGCCACCAGAACTTCTTTCTGGCAAAGCCTTTGGGTTTTCTGTTTTCCAGATGACCATGGGACAGACAGGCCTCAGCTCAAAGCAGCATCTCCTGTCCCCTGCACAATGGCTTTCTTGCCTGAGCAATGAGGCTTCATTTGCCTTGCCCATGCAAGGGGGAGCCTAGACCAACTGCAGCAGCTGCAGGCCTAGGGAAGTGACCCTTTGGAATGGGAGGCTCTCATGTCCCCCCAGGAATCGCTAACTTAGACCCACTGAGAGCGTCCCTCTGCTGAGCTCTGCAATCAGATTTTAAAACGCTGCCCATGAACACTGAAACACAGCAGCCTGGCTTGGGTGGTGGCAGTCAGGGGCGGGGCTGGGAGGCTTGGTATTTGCCAAGTGGACCTGTTGTTACCTTAGCATTTGGAAGGTTGGGAGGCAGAAGGGTTGAGAGTTTAAGGGCAGCCTGTATTACGTAAAAGACCTTGTCTCGAAAATAAATAAATAAATAGATAGATAGATAAATGAATAATCAATCAGGGGCTGGCAAGGTGCCTGTGATAGCCCAGCTTAACACAAACCCAGAGACACCTGGGAAGAGAGAATAGCAATTGAACAGTTGCCTCCATTAGATCGGTCTGCGGGCATGTTGGTGGTGTATTTTCTTGACCACCTCTGTAGGCGCTGCCATCCTTGGGCAGGTGGGTGGGCCTGGACTGTATAAGGTAGTTGAGCAAGCCAGGGGAAGCAATCCCGTAAGGAGTGTACCTCCAACAGCCTCTTCATCTGTTCCCGCCCTGAGCTCCTGCTTCCCTCAGTGATGAACTGGTCCTGAAGTGTAAGGTGAAATCAATCCTATGTAAGTTGTTTTTGGTCCTGGTGTTGATCACAGCAACAGGGACAGAGGATAAGGTCTGTCACTTGCCGCTAAATGTGAGGACCCAGCTCTATCCCCAGGATCCGTATGGTAAAAGGTTCTCTCTGATTTTCATGGGTGCTCTCCACACACATAAGTGAATGAATGAATCAATAAACAAATGTAATAAAAATACTGAGAACCGAGAGAAATAACTGAACCAACAAGATGGCTCAGCAGGTAAAGGCACTTGCTGTGCAAGTCTGGTGATCTCCAGAAGCAGCGTAAAGGAGGAAGGAGAAAACCAACTCTGCAAAGTTGTATACACGCACACTCACACACACACACACACACACACACACATGTACACACACATACATACACACACATACATACACACACTCATATACACACGTATACACACATATACACACATACACACACACACACATACACGGCTTTTAAAAATGCTTTAAAAAAGAGAAAAAGAAAGAGAGAATACAATGCCCAGTTGAGGCCGCCGTCCTGTGCGTGAGTTCCTGTTTGTTGGTACAGGAACAAGGCTCCTGGCCTTTTATTTTTAGTTTGTGCAAGTAACACAACCCTGTGAATTAGAAGTCTAAACTATGCTGTAAAATGCTGGGCCCTGCGTCTGAATGTCTTCAACTATAAAACATATCCTTCAAAATACAGGCTGGGGCTCCGGCCCTTGGCTTCCTTCTAGAGCCTCCTGGACTGTCTGCCTGGTTTCAGATGGAGAGGCTGGGGTGGTAAGAAGGTAGTTATGGGTCTTTTGCTCATTTCAGGAACAATAAATTCCCATGGTGGGAGTTCAAAGGACCTTGGGAGTGATCTGTTTGAGGGGGTGTGTGAGCATTAGTTTGGGGAGGTAGCAGAGAAGAAAAGGAAGAAATAGAAGGGAGCCTGACACCATGTCCCTGTGCAGGCCAGGCACTCCTGAGACCATGGCGTCTCAGCCCTGGCCTTCTTTTTACATTTTGAGTCAGTCTTACTACAAGGGCTGGCTTTGAACTCATTCTGTGGCCTAGGTGGGCCTTCAATTTGGATCCTTAACTTCTCAGTAGTTAAGATTATAGGCTGGCCAGGCATGGAGGAATCTTAAGACTGGTCCTGACGGTGGTCTTACCTAAGGGAGGAACTCTAATTTTGCAGTAATAGCTTGGCTCACATCTACCCAGCCTCTGCTGGAGCAGGCACTCTGTCAGTCGGCTTTTAGGCCTTAGTTTGCTTTCTGTTTCCATCATAGGAAACCAAGGCAGGAGAAATTAAAAATCTGGTAAATTAGTGATGGACAGAGATGAGTGCTAGGAAAATAAGGGGGAGTCACACACAGGTCCTGACCCTGTAGTCAAGAGAAGAGGGGTGACAGAGATGAGGAGGGAACCGATGTCTCCAGCGGAAGACTTCCAGACCCCTTGAACTTTGAGGAGTGCCGCTGGGCCGGCTAGCAGGGCCTGGGGGTCCCCAGGCAGCCTCCCCGCGGTCCCGCCCCCTGAGTCGGCGGCTCCTGACATCACGGACCGGGAGGCGGGCTCGGGAGAGGGCGGCGGGGAGGAGGCTCGGCGCCCGGGAGGGCGGAGGAGGCCGCGCAGTCCCAGCCCGGAGCTTCAAAACAGCCGGCGCCTCACCCCGCGCGCAGCCCGCCACTGCGTCCAGACGCCCGCGCCCGGTAAGTTGGGGGCGCGCCAGGGACTGCGGTGATGTCGGGATTCCGGGATGACAGGGGAGAGGTCTGTCCTCTTTAGGCAACGGGACAGGCCCAGGGATCCGTGGTTGACTGGGAGGAGTTGGGGTGCGGTCCATGAGGCCGTCCCGCTGCTCTTCTCTAGACCTCTGGGGTGCAGATTTCCCCCTTGGGACCCTCAAGGCCACCACGCCACCCCTGGGTGGCATTTGTCGCCTTTTGCGCCCCAAGCGGGCGGGAAAAGTTTGAGGAAAGGTCTGGGCGGATCCCCTCTCCGCCACCTCTGGCCCAAAGCTCTGGAAGTCCGGAGTAGCACATTTGTCGCCTGTGGTACTAAGCCTCTGATTGCCAAGCAGTGCCAATCAGGCCGGACCTGTTGTGAACAGAACTAGTCCGCCGCTCCCCGCGGGCCGTGCGCTCCTCCCGGCCTGGGCTCCGTGGCGCCCAGCAGCGGGAAGGGGCAGCTTCCTTGGATTCTTAAAGGTGTCCAAGCTTGGAGGGGAAACTCTAAGGAGGACCCCGTCCCTGCCTTCTCTTGCCTACTGTGGCAGATCTGAGGGCTTTCAAGGGAGGGAGAGGTGGCACCCATGATTCCACGCAAAATGGAGGTATAGCTGTGTGTGCGTGCCAGGCTTAGAGAAGGGTTGAAGCTTCTAACCTCAGTTCAGGAGGACCCCACGATTGTGAGACACCTAGAATCTGTTAAGTTCAAAGACAGACCACGGGATGGAGAGCGGTGGGATTTTGGAATATTCGGCAGGCACAGTTTTGGTTGAGGATGATGGAAAGTTTTGAGTAGGTAGTTGTGAGGGTTACTCAACCTGGCTGGTTCATTGCAGGCCATGTGCTTGTACAATCACACATTCAAATCATAAATGCTATCTGTATTTTACCACAGTGAGAGGGACAAGAGACACCTCTAGCCACCCCCTGCTTGGTCTTTCTCAATCAGAAAGAAATCCTAAAAACCAGGCATGGAGGCTGCCCACCTCTCCCTGGAATGTCACTTTCAGATAAAGGTGGAGGTTCCATAGGATGGATGGATCCATGCAGGTTACAAGGATGTGGAGAGGATGTGGAAAGCCCGTGGGGGTGTGCGGGGGGGGGGGGGGGCGCTGTGTGGGCTCCCAGTGCCCTCTCCTCCCCTGCCCCCCAGAGAGCCTTATGCTGGGCTGGCCCCAGCAGCCTCCTGTTGAAGGTGGAGAAACCTGGCACAGAGACCTAGCAGAGTTGGTGACTCCAGGCCATGGGGTACATCCTCTCCCTGTCTCCCCTGTGCGCCCCCTCATTCCCACCCAGAGAAACCTCAGGACACAGGGGAGAGACCTTTTTAAGAAGTGTGGGTCCCCTACAAGGTACGTGGGCAGATAGATGCCCAGCCCACAGCTAGGGAGGCACCAGGGGTGGCCAGAAGGAGCAGAACCTGTTTTTCCTCCGAGGGCTTTTGGCTCTTTTACCACCTCCACCCCCACAGGAACAGAGGAGTCAGATGAGAGGCAGAGAGAGCAGGTCGCACAGCCTGGAGCCTTCTCTGTAGTCCCTCAAATGCAGAAGCTGAGATTGGCCTGCACTCTGGGCAAGGGTGTTGGTGTGGGAAGCTGGGGAGGGAGCCAGTAGGGAGGAGCAGGGGAGGGCAGGGCTGGGCAGGAGCCACCCCACCTACAGAGGAGGGCCCCTCTCAAGCTCACATGGCCCCAAGGGAGAATTTAATTGTAAATACAGAGCATATCTATTTTGTGTGTGTGTGTGTGTGTGTGTGTGTGTGTGGCGCGGGGGTGCAGCTATATGCACATGTTGCAATGAGAGGCTGATACCCATGTTTGTCGTGAGGTGGGGGCCTCTGACACAGGTCTTAAAAACTAAGGAGGAGCAGGTGCTTAAGCTGTGGATAGCTCAAGTGGCACTGGGCATCGAGACCCAGTGGTGAGCTTGGGTTCCTATTCTGAGACTGGGGGCGGGAGGGTGGAGGGTAGGGGGGCAGGACTCTCTTAGAAGAGTGAATGAAAGTTGTCAGAGAGAGAGGCCTGAGCAGGAGTGTGCACTCCTAGGAGCTAGAAAGAACTGGAGTCTGAGCCTGGGAAGGGATGGGGTCCCCGGGAGAGGGTGGAAAGAGGAGGTACCCCTGCCTCACCCCATCACTGGCTGGCGATGTTCTGCTCCCTGCAGGTATTGCTCTAAGCACATTATTTAGGTGGAATGCAGGCCTTTGGCAGAATCGGGAATTGAACGCATCTGCCTCTGGTTAGGGCCAGGCTCAGGGGGACTCTAAAAATATCAGAGGCAGGGCTGCCACCCAGCCAGGGTGCTCACTGGTAACCAGACACCCCAAGTGAGGCTGGTGGCCCTGACAGATGGTGATGACAACGTAGGATGTCTGGATTCTAGCGTCACTTGGACTCCTCCAGGCCAGCCAACCTGGGGACAGCCGCCTGCAAAGGGCGGGCACTCCCTGCATTCAGTGGCATGGGCAAAAACACTGGAGAATCCTAGGCTCTAAAGAACTTAGAAAGCTCCGTTTTTGACATCAAGGCATGACACCAGAGCGGTGGTATGAGTCGTCCCAGGCTGCACAGCAGGTTGGTGGCCAACATGCCCTTCTATATGGACATAGAGCCCAGCTGAGTTCAGTGACCAGGACGTGGTCATTGGGATCCCAGCCTCATGGGCTGAGGGACTTTGGTGGCCTATGTCATTTATCTAGGGTTCCAGTGGAGGAATGTTGGAAAAGACACTCAAGGAGTGGGTCACTTTCTCTAGAGCATCTGGGGACGCGCAGTCCCAGCTGCCGGGCTCTAGAGAAACTGGCTCGTCTTGGGGCAGGATGTAGGGTGGAGGGAGGCTGGAACGAAACCAAGTAGATGGGCTGTTCCTCTTCTTAGCTGGGATACTGTCTTTGCTTTCCTGTCAGATGTAGAACTGAGTGCCCCCCAGCGCCCCCCCCCCCCCCCCCCGCCTTCCCTGGGCAGCAGGCTTCTGTTCTCTGGGGACTGAGGGCTCTAGAGGGAAGAGAGGACTGCCCCACTCTTGTCAGGTCTGACTGTACCAGTGTCTAGAAGTTTCCTTGGGCTTAGGGTGCTGAGTGAGGGGTTGCCAGGGTATTAATAGCATCCACAGAGATCTGGGATGCAAAATAGACATTATGACGCAGGACAGCTTAGCCCTCACTACACAGTGCTGCTAGCCTAGGATCAGAGTGCCTTGTGTAAGAGTTCCCTTCCTATTAAAAAATGTTATCACATTTATTTAGTGTGTATGTATATGCTGGCATGTAAACATGTGTGGAGGTCAGAGGACAACTTGCAGAAGTTGGTTCTCTCCTTCCACCCTATGGGTCCTGGAAATAAGACTCATGTCCCTGGGCTTGGTGGCAAGCACCTTTACCTGTTGAGCCATCGTGATGGCCTCCAGTTTTCCTTCTGAATCGATGTCACCAACTTATCTTGTGACCTTGTCTTTTTTTTTAAACTTTATTTATTTATTAATTCATTCATATTATATCTCAATTGTTATCCCATCCCTTCTATCCTCCCATTTCTCCCTCTCTCCCACTTTCACCCTATTCCCCTATGTGACTGAGGGGGACCTCCTCCCCCTGTATATGCTCATAGTCTCTTCTTGGTAGCCTGCTACCCTTCCTCTGAGTGCCACCGGGCCTCCCCATCCAGGGGACATGGTCAAATATGGGGCACCAGAGTTCATGTGAAAGTCAGTCCCCACTCTTCACTCATCTGTAGAGAATGTCCTGTCCCTTGGCTAGATCTGGGTAGGGGTTCAATGTTTACTGCATGTATTGTCCTTGGCTGGTGCCATAGTTTGTGCAGAACCCCTGGGCCCAGATCTGCCCGTCATAATGTTCTACTTGTAGGTTTCTAGGACCCTCTGGATCCTTCTATTTCCCCCTTCTCCCATACTTCTCTCACCTAGAGTCCCAAAAGGGTGTCCTTACACCTATCTCACTTTCCTGGTAGGTAAAGACTTTCATGGGACATGTCCCTTGGGCTAGTGTCTAGTTATAAGTGAGTATATACCATTTGAGTCTTTCTGCTTCTGGGTTACCTCACTCATTATAATCGTTTCTAGTTCAATCCATTTGTCCACAAATTTCAGGAACTCCTTGTTTTTAATAGCTGAGTAGTATTCCATAGTATAAATGTACCACAGTTTTTTGTTTTTGTTTTTGTTTTTTATCCATGGGCCAAGATGGCAGTGACGAAGACGCATGCTGCCTGATTTGCAGGGAAGAGACCACAGACACTAACTGGACCCACGGACCATGGGTGTTGTGGATAACTGGCCCTTTTTTTTTTTTTTTTAAATGAAAGTAGTTTTAAACATTTTGCTGAGAAAATATGATGAGAAGTGATCTCACTGATTTGAATTAATGAATTTTCCTCCAAGTGTTATGCAGTTCTGCTGGTGCCCCAGATGGTTCTAAAATAAAAGGTTTATGGCCTGACATAAAAAGAAGAAAGACTAATTCTATATTTTTCTTTGTTGGCATCTGAAAAAAAATGTAAACAGCACATGAACCTATAGGACCACAGGTCCTGCTGTGTGGGGTCAAATGAAAGGGGATTTTTTAAAAAGTAAGTGATCTCCAAGATTGGCAAAAATCTTAGTAGTGGGACAACTGCCTTTTTGGAAGGTGTTTTACTAACAGAGACTGGAAGGGACACATTTCATATATTTAATATAACATTTTTATTAATTTTCTGGGAATTTCATTCATTTCACACTTTAAACAATTTATTATTATTATTATTATTATTATTATTATTATTATTATTATTATTATGATGATGATGTGTGTATGTGTGTGTGTGCGCACGAAGGTGCATACATGTTATCATGTGCCTATGGCAGAAAAACTTTTGGGACTCGGTTCTCACGTGCTACCATGTGTTCTGGAGGTCACATTCAGGTAAGTTAGGCTTTTGCCACAGTGTTTTTATCGTTTAGGAGCCATCTCACAGGGCCCCATTTCACATTTAAAGTTTTTATTTTGCATATTTATATTTTTGAGACACTTTGGGGGGAGGAGTGAGACAGGGTATCTCTGTGTAGTCTTGGCTGTTCTGGACTCTCTTTATGGACCAGGCTGGCCTCGAACTCACAGCGATCCTCCTCCCTCTGCCTCCTGAGTGCTGGGATTATAGGCGTGCCACCGTGCTGGGCTTTTGATGAAGAAACTAATCCACAAGCACTAGTGAACAACCCTGCGTACTCACTCCTTTTCAGCAAAGCCCCACGCTCAGCTTCAGACAGGGACCATCCACCTAGTGCCCGACGGAGCGGCCTCATCTTCAATGATGGTTCCATGACCTTCACTGGCCACTCTGAGGGTCAGAGGTGACCTGTAGATGTCTGAGGAAGTAGCAGGAGATGCTTGTGATTCGCTAGACGCCATGTGAGGCTGCGGAAGGTGGGCTTGCCCACGTCAGTCTTGGGGAGTATTATTAAGCAGCTGTGTTCCAGGAGCAATCCGGAGGGACACCCCCTGCCGTCTAAGGTGGGTATCAGCTAGCTGGTGCTGAGTAGAGGTGTACCTGCTTCGCGACTGATGGCTTCCGTTCCAGATAAGCAGGACTGCGGTCTGCTAGGGTTTCCTTAAGCCTATCGGACTGGACGTGGGCTTGGAAAGCCCTTTAGTATTTTTCTAGTATCCATGCGTCTGGGGATGGTAAGCACAACAGCCTTCAGTCATTTTGTAGAATATTTTATAGCATGTGCCGGCATGGTGGTGGCGCACGCCTTTAATCCCAGCACTCGGGAGGCAGAGGCAGAGGCAGAGGCAGAGGCAGAGGCAGAGGCAGAGGCAGAGGCAGAAGCAGAGGCAGGCAGATGGCTGTGAGTTCGAGGCCAGCCTGGTCTACAAAGTGAGTCCAGGACAGCCAAGACTACACAGAGAGACCCTGTCTCAAAACCCTGCCCCCCAAAAAGAAGAACAAAGTTCAGCTATCAGGAAGGCTCATAGAGAAAGGTCCTCTACTACAGGGCTGTGTTATTGATGGGGGGTAGTGTCTTTCTTTCTTTTCTTTTGAGGTTTTTTTGTTTTGTTTTCTTTTTGAGTTTTTTGAGACATGGTTTCTCTGTGTAGACTTGGCTGTCCTGAAACTCACTCTGTAGACCAGGCTGGCTTTGAATTCACAGAGATCCGCCTACCTCTGTGCCCTCTCCCCCTCCAGTGCTCAGATTAAAGGTGTGCGCCACCACAGCCTGGTGCATTATTGAATTAAAAACAAAAACAAAAACAAACTGTTAGGGTGTGGAGAGAGCTGAGTCAGAAAACAAAAACAAAGACAGACTTGAGTTTGGCCCCAAGACTCACAATGAAAACTGGGTATGCTTACAATCCTAGTGCTGGCAAGCAGAGACAGTGGATCCCTGGGCTTGCAGGTCAGCCAGCCTAGTGAGAGACTGTCTCAAAGGAAAGGGAGGGAGGGAGGGAGGGAGGGAGGGAAGGAGGGAAGGAAAAAAAGAAGTAGAGTACACTGAGGTCCCCTGACCTTTACATGTATGTGAGCCACTTGCACCTGCACACACATGACCACATACATGCATATATACACACCAGTTATCAAAAGTATATGTGGGGGCTGGAGAGATGGCTCAGCAGTTAAGGGCACTGACTGCTCTTCCAGGGGTTCTGAGTTCAATTCCCAGCAACCACATGGTAGCTCCCAGCCATGTATAATGTAATCTGATGCCCTCTTCTGACCTGCAGGTGTGCATGCAGGAAGAGAACTGTATACATAATAATAAAAAATTAAAAAAAAAAAGTATATGTGAGGGACAGTAAAATGGCTGACAGGGTATAAAACACTTGCTGTGGAAGTCTGACAACTTGAATTGGATCCCCAAAATCCATGGTGGAAGGAGAGAACCAACCCTGGGGGTTGACCTCTGACCTCCCATATATGCTGTGCCATGCATGTGCCCACACTGACCACACACACATGAAGAACAATAAAAAAAGGCTATATATCAAAACATGTAATATATATATATATATATATATATATATATATATATATATATATATATATATATATATATGCATGCTCTGTGTCCTAATAAGAATTATGATTCTTTAAGGAACATTGCCCAGAATGAGGCACTGGGTAGATTAGCCTCTGAGAAAAGAGGAGGCCAGGGCAGTGGTGCAGCCTGGAGGAGTGAGGGCCTTCCTATTTCATCTTAAACATGGGATGGCTGCATGAGTTACTTCTGTGTCTGAATTCTTAGTGACAACTAGTTGCTCTTTCCTGCACTTGGGGAGCAGTGGAGCTTCATGGGTGTGAAGGTGGGCACTTCACAGGGTGCTCATGGCTCTGAGGCATCGGCTGGACCACGGACAATCACGCTCATCCAGGAACAAGATGGTTAGAGCTGTCACCCAGCCCTGTGGGCATCTCTGTGGGATGGCACATGGCGGATGCCCAATAAATAAAATAAGCTCTGCTCTGGGTGCTGTGGATGATGCTAACAGAGGTTTGGAGAAGAAAGGCCAATTAGTATGCTCATGGCAGTCATCCAAGCCGGTGACAGCATCAGGACTGGGTACCAGGGCTTGGCAGAGAACTCCAGCAGATGGGTGAAGAAGACCTGAGTCTCACACTATGCGTTAGCTTGACATTATTTAGGGCGGGAGAAAATGGCCCC